>NC_044386.1:300000-550000 GCF_006542625.1 Nomascus leucogenys | reverse complement strand
GTGCTGTGAGCTGTGTGTGCTGTGTTTTGCGTGCATGCTGTGTGTGTGCGCTGTGTGTGTGCTCAGCACACACACAGCGCACACACACAGCACACACACACAGCGCGCACACAGCACACACACACAGCACACACACAGCGCACACACAGCACACAGCACGCACACACAGCGCACACACACAGCGCACACACACAGTGCACGCACACACACAGCACACACACACACAGCAGACACACAGCACACACACACAGCACACACACACACAGCACACAGCACACACACAGCGCACACACACACAGCACACACACAGCACACACACAGCACACACAGCACACACACAGCACACAGCACACACACACAGCACACACACACAGCACACACACAGCACACACACACAGCACACAGCACACACACACAGCGCACACAGCGCACACACACAGCGCGCACACAGCGCACACGGCACACACACAGCACACACACACAGCACACACACAGCACACAGCACACACAGCGCACACACAGCACACACACACAGCACACACACACAGCGCACACACACAGCACACACACAGCGCACACACACAGCACACACACAGCACACACAGCACACAGCACACACACAGCACACACACAGCACGCACACACAGCACACACAGCACACACGCAGCACACACAGACACAGCACACACACAGCACACACACAGCGCACACACAGCACACACAGCACACACACAGCACACACAGCACACACAGCGCACACAGCACACACACAGCGCACACACAGCACACACACACAGCACACAGCACACACCGCACACACAGCACACACACAGCACACACAGCACACACACAGCACACACACAGAGCACACACACAGCACACAGCACACACACACAGCACACACAGCACACACACACAGCCCACACACAGCACACACAGCACGCACACACAGCACACACAGCACACACACACAGCACACACAGCACACACAGCACGCACACACAGCACACAGCACACACACAGCACACACACAGCACACACACACAGCACACACACAGCGCACACACACACAGCACACACACAGCACACACACACAGCACACACACACACACACACACACACACACACATAGAGCTAGCACAGAGCATTTTCTTCTTAGGGCTGCTCATTCTTCCCAAATCAGTTGAACGTCATTTAAAAAAAGACCTTGTCTAACCAATCACAGCCAAGTATGACATAAGATATGAAGTTTCCAAACTAAAAATCTAGTTTTGTGTCCCATTACGACATAATTTTCAGAACTACACTGCAAACAAGAGAGAGAGCCAGGGCTTGGGTAGATGTTTCCGCTGTGATATGTTAATATCATAAGACAATATTTTTAAGGTTTTTTCCCCCACATCTATAAGTGTTACTTCTGTTGTCTTTGAACTTAATTATTCCCGCTCACCTATCATGGTGCACAGTTTGTTCTATAACTCAATGACAAACTCAGTTCTAATTTGTATACAGCCACTTAAAAAGTTAACTTTTCAGAACAATGTATTCGTTTATTAAATAAAGATTGCTTGTTACACAGAAAATTATTTTCTTTAATTATCATACATAGCTCTCTTTCACATCAGGCAGTAAAACACTGCATTTACTTCATCTCAGGATACTGGATAAAAGATTAATGGTCAGTTTGTCTCAAAATATGATTTTTTGTCTGAAAACATGCAAAGGGCTTGGAGTAATCATATCATTTGGAGGTGCTTTAGAAAACCAAGCTACAGGCCCTGAATACATTCCAAAAATCCTAAATAATTACCAACAGAAGAGAGAACTCTTGCCAGCCAGTACACTCAGTTAAGAAGTATAAAGGTGCAGACAATGTAACTTTACCAGGGAGCTTAAGAGGCGGCCCAGCTTCTCGGCAGGAGTCAGCAGGCCTGGCAGCCTCCTTGGCTGGCGCTGCTGTGTGGAAACAGGGCCATGGTCTTCTTAAGCTCCTGGTAGCTCCAGTGCATCTGCTCCACCTCGGCTCTGTGCTGCGCCCGCACCTGGCTCAGCTCCTGCAGCAGGTGTTCGTTGGTGCTGACCAGGGAGCTGCAGAACGACAGGGAAGCGGCTGCTTGGCACTTCCGTCCTCTCCAGCGGTGTCGCCCTCATCTGCTGGGCCTGCCCACCTCCCTGCATGGGCACGAAGCTGCCCTGGCCCTGCACAAAGACCTGTCTCTGTGGCCCCATCACCTTCCGTGTCCCACTGGCTACTGCCCACCTGCCTCCTTCCCAACCACTGCCCTGACCCCTGGGAGCGGCCTTGGAGGTGCTGCTCAGCACCTATGGAATGAATGAATGAGCTGAACAGGCTAATGAGTGACTGAATGGCGCCTTTGCTATTCCAGCTACGCATGGTTTTATGAGAAGATGATAAATGTCGTGGCTAGCAATTCTATTCTAGTTCTAATTCTAGAAAAGATACAGGGACTGAAATATTTCTAATTCCCAGTCAAATACAATAATTTTGACATCATAATAGTGTAATAGGAGAGTCCTAGTCTTTAATGCTGTTGACCATTTTTATTTTAGAAGTGCTACTGCATTTTACCAACTCTGTCACCTCCAAATTGCCCTCAACACCCAGTCAGCGATGACTTGAGGACACTCAGGGCATTACACGTATTAGACAAGGCAGGGCCCACTGACCTCGGCCACATTAGCAGCAGAGATGGGCACCCCACTGGCAGGGCCACTGTGCAGGCCCCGGCCCTGTTCGCCTGGACAGCAAAGGAGCCGCAGGCCAGGACTGGATGGAGCCAGCATGAATCCTGGGGGCAGAAGCCCGATGCCACCATGTTTGGGAGCTGTGCACCCTGCCTTGTCCACATCCAGGCCACAGTGCTCAAGGAGAATGACCCCCAACTCTACCGTGACCTGCCACAGACAGGCCCACCAGGTTCCAGGGAGTGACATGGCCCTGCCCACAACTGTGCACTGCACCCGCGGCTGCCACAGTCCCCTTTCGGCTCCGCTGCGTCTCCTCTTGGCCCAGTCTCATCTTTTAGGACCCTTCCCCGCTGTAACTTACACCTGTGATGGGCCCCAAGGGGGTCTGTGGCCTTTATCCTGGAAGGGGCAGAGCCTGGCTACTCCTATGAACAGACTGTAGTCAAACCCAGGAAAGTGTGGCAGCCTCAGCCTGAGGAGTGGGGGAGGGAGCGGGAATGGGAGGTGGCGGGAAAGGAAAAGGGAATGGGAGGGGAGGGGGAGGAACTGACCACAGACCAGCCTTTCCTGCTGAGGCCACAGGAACAGGGGTTCACACAACAGCACCCACAAAACCACCCAGAGCAACCTGTCCTTGCCTCCTCCAGCAGCTCACTTCTTCCTTTCTGCACCCAGCCTCCAACCACTTCCCAGCACACAATTCTTTAAAGACAAACTAAGATTCTGCCTTGAAGATCCCCTCACACCCAGCCCCCTTCTCACCATCCCCCTATAGCCAGGGAGTAAAGGTGAAATCTCCATGTTTCCAACTGAACACGAACTGCAGTGAAGGGGGAAGCACAGCTGCTGGACTACGGCCCAGGGGAACCAGGTTGCCCCACCGTGCCCATCTCTCATGCGCCTGTCTCCCCTGGTCACACTGCAGACAGGTCATACCTCACAGTCCACAACTCTCAGTCCACCTCACATTCACAACTCACAGTCACACTTCACAGTCACGCCTCATAATCACGCCTAACAGTCACGCCTCACAGCCACACTTCATATTCACACCTCACAGTCACACTTCATATTCACACCTCACAGCCACACTTCATATTCACACCTCACAGTTACAACTCACATTCACACTTCATGGTCACACCTCATGGTCACACCTCACATTCACACCTCATGGTCACACCTCATGGTCACACCTCACATTCACACCTCAGTCACAACTCACAGTCCATACTTCACATTCACACTTCATAGTCATGCCTCACAGTCACACCTCACAGTCACACCTCACAGCCATGCCTCACAGTCACACCTCACAGTCCACACCTCACAGTCACACCTCACGGTCCACACCCCACAGTCACACCCCACAGTCACACCTCACGGTCCACACCCCACAGTCACCTTACACTCAGGGTTGATACCTCACAGCCCACACCCCATGGTCAGGTACCTGACAGTCCCATCTCACGGTCCATGCCTCATGGTCACACCTCGTGGTCAGACCTCACATCCACACCTTGCAGTCACACCTCATGGGTCACACTTCATGATCCACGCCTCACACATGCGACAGCAGGAAGGGCCTCCGTTTTCAGAGAAGAAAGTTTATGGAAGTTTCAAATCAGCAGTGGTCCTGGATATCATTGGCCAAGGCTCATCAGGAGCTGCTCCTCTGTGCCTTCTGGGTGTGACCCAGTCCGGCCCAACCCTCCCTGTGCCTGGTCCTCCTCCCCTCGGGGGCCCACCCAGGCCTCATGGGCGGCACCTGTGGCTCTCCTGCAGCATCTGCGTGAGCTCCTGGATCTTGTCGTAGTGCTCCAGGTGCTGCTTCAGTTCCACAATCTCCCCACACAGCCTCGTCACACTTGTTTGAAGTCCTGAAAGAAAGAAAAAAAGTACCATTATTGAGTAAAACTCATTCATACATTTTGAAAATGAAAACAATTCGATATTTAAACTGGATCTTGGTTACTAGAAAAATAATATAGTTGGGAAAGATCAGTTTTAATGAGACTCAAAGATAGGGCGAGCATGAATGCCACGGCCCCACCCTGTGCTGTTTCTACCCTGGGCCCTCCCCAGGCTGAAGCTGTGTGGTCTGCCCTCCATAGGCCCCCACGGAGCCACATCCCTGTGTGAGGGCAGGGAGAGGTGGCACTGGCTGGCAGTCCCTCCACTGGGCCTGTCTGCTGGTTCCTCCCCCACAAGGAAGCACACTCTGCCCCTGAAGGGAGGGCCTGTGGGTTTCGGGAAAAGCACCCAGCAGCCCACAGTGGCCACAGGTCTCTGAAGTGCCCTCTGACTCTGCATCCATCAGTGACGGAATATGTGGCTGGTTTCCATCTACAGACTCCTGCCTGTTTCTGGATTTCCAGCGCAAGAGGAGAAGAGGGATACTATTTGGTGGTTCCCCAAATCCAAACACGGGATACAAATAAACTCATATGTAAGACACACTCTTGCAAAACCACACGGTGACAGAGGCAGTGAGAAAGCTGGGGGTGGGGGGGACGGTGGTGGGCAAAGGGTGACGGTGACACCGATGGCAGGCTCTTCTCACCCACAAGGCAGCAGTGCCGCAAGAGCATCCAGCGTGAAGGCCACGCCACGTGGAGTCTATGTCGACGGACATGTTCACGGAGGGCATGAACGAAGGAAACGCAGGACGGCACAGCTTCAGGACCTTCCAGTCCCCGTGGTGGTCAAACCAAGAGTCCTTAGATGGCAAAACCAGAACCCCGGGGACAACACTGCAGCATCCCAGGGACAAGGAAGCCTTGGGACCCCAAACACAAGAGGCTGGGACAAACCCCCAGAGGCCACAAGTCACACATCATGTCCACCTCTGCGGGCGTGAGGCAGCCGTCAGCAGTGGGTGGCCGTCAGCTCTGAGAACGGGACCGCCCCCAAGTGTCCTTGCTCCCTTGGGAAACCCAGTGGGCCAACCAGGGAACCACGGCCCTGCCCCTCCCATGAGGGTGAGGCCAGGGGCCCCCGTGCAGTCTGGAAAAGCTGAGGCAGCCGTGCGATCCCTCAGAGCCGACCTGTCTGGTCCCTTCTAGAACAGAGCCTGCACCAAGAAGAACAGCTGGTGTGGGGTCAGGGTCAAGGTCAACCAGGATGACGGCATCAGAGAAGGGTGGAGGAGAGAACAGGGCCTGAGAATCCCCAAAAGGAGGTTGCCCTATCCTTGATGCGTGAGGTCAGAAACGCTGCCCTGACCCTGCCTCCTCCTTGAAATTCAGAAGCATAATTTTCACGTAAAAAGCAGCAGAAAGTATTGAAGCCAAATCTCAGTTTCTGTAAGGCAAAGGGTTAGGGCACAAGAATATCCCTACGAGACAAAAAGGAAATGACAGAAGAAACGAAAAAACAACGTAAGTCATAATCAGAAATGTCAGAAAAGAGGGTTCTGAACTCAGGGAAGAATTCGCAATAAAAGAAAAAATTCACACTGGAAGTGAAGGCTAAGAAGGAGTCTAACAGAAAGTCCAGAAAGTCCTTGCTTCGTGCTGATGGTTCCAGAAACGGCCACGAAGCAAAGCGACTGCCGTGGAACGAAGCCAAATTCACCGTCCACACAGGCCGCCGACGGGAGCAAGTGACGCTCACACAGCGTAACGAAGGCGAATTCACCGTCCACACAGGCTGCTGACGGGAGCAGGAGTGACGCTCACACAGCAATTTCTAGTCACAAGAACATCACCAAACCACCAAAGACCAAAATACCTCTAACATTAAACGTGAAAATAAATGGGAGCTATGCATACATTTAAGACCGAGTAATAAAAACAAGTTAGACCATTATTTACTCTGTTGTTCCAGTTCAGGGGCAGAGGTGGCTGCAGCCTATCCCAGCAGCTCAGGGCGTGGAGTGGGAACCAGCCCTGATCAGATGCCATCGCACGGCAGGGCGGCTCGTGCCTGCGCTCACTCGGGACGGGACAGGTCAGACACGCCAACGCCCTGGCGTGCACAGCTTTGGGGCACGGGGGGAAACCAGCGCACCCAGAGAAAGCCCACAGAGCCGGGAGAGCAAACCACACACACAGTTCTCCCGGGCAGAGAACTGATTTTTTTTTTCTCATCACCTTTACGATGAAATGTTGTTGAATGGACAGGGTTATTCAAGGAGCCGTTGTAAATATAACAATATCTTAAAGAAACAGAAGAGAGAAAAGCAAAATTTATAAATAAAAAAGAAGACTCTAAGGAACTCTTACCGCTCGATAAAACAACCCAATAAAAACCAACGGGCGAAAGGTCCGAGGAGACGCTGCCCCAGAGGAGACAGAGCAGCCACAGGCCTCATCCGCGGCCGCCTCCCTGCCGCAAAGGCCACGGCTGGTTGGGACAGACACCGTGAGACCCACACACCCTGAAACGGTTACTACCTGGCCTTTGAGAAAAAGTGTGTGAGCCCCTGAGACCAGGAAAAGATGCTCCACTTGCCAACCTCAGGGAAGTATCAGTTAAAATTTCCAAGAGACTCCATGCTACACCAAGAAGGTTACCATGGACAGCAGACTCCATCAGCATTTCCTTATTTAAAATCCAGGTATCTAAACTTGAAATACTGAATACACTTTTGTAAAAACCGCAAAATAGAACAAAAAAAGTGAAGAGAGGGAAATGAGAAAGATCTGGATCTGGACAAAACAGTGACCACAGCAGGCCTGCTCGGGAGAGACACGGTTCACCAGAAATGCAACCTGAATCTGGAATGCTGAGACGCTGGGCAACAGGCTCATTCACCAAATTCGATGGCAGCACAACCGTGGGAGGACACCAGACAGGAGCAGCGAACCCCACAGTGACCAGGCCACTCCAGCAACTGCAGCCCTGACACCCTGTGCTGAGGGGAGGACGGCCGGGCAGGGTGAGGACAGGGGTGGCTTTGCCTCCTACATGCACGCCAGGACTGCCCCAGACACACGCGTGTGCCACAAACTCCGGCCGAGGCAGCCTCCATGCCAGCCAGCAAGGCAGGGGCTCGGCTCCCCACTTACCAACTGCGTCTGCTGCTGCTCACTTCCCTCAGTGAGGAATTTAAAACAAAGTCTACCTAGGCACATTTGAACACTTGAAGTTTACAAAGTGACCAAATACACGATCAACTTACCAGCGATCTGCAAATTTAACGTGGCTGCAGTGTCTGCATTCTTCACTTCCTTTTTCATACTCAACAAAACTGATTTTAAGCTACTGTTCTCTTCCAAAGATTTATCTAAATGTTGTCTCAAATCATCCTGGGGACACAGAAAATACACTTAAATGCACAAGTCAAATTCAGTAAAATGCGTATAGAAAAGAAAACTGAACCCTGAGAATCCCCAGAGGGTTCCTCCTGCATACTTGGAGTCATGACGTGAAGAGCACTAATTCGGTTTCACGGTGCATCTCCTTGCTCCCAGCCCGCCCTGCCAGCCCTGCAGCACCCTCAGGGGAGGGGGCAGTGACGGATGGAAAGGAGCACCCCAGCCCTGTGAGAACCCCACTCCTGAGTCTCCCTGAGACATGTTCTACAGTGGGACCTGCAGGCCTGATGCTGGGCAGGGCAGCCACTGGCGGCTGGGGGAACCCTGCCTCTTCCAGGACGCCCTCACAGACACTGCAGGTCCCAGGCCTTGGTGCCAGTGTGAGGCACCAGTGGCCCTGCGGGAACCCCCTTCTGTTCTGGCTCCTTTCATATCCTCAAAGTATGGAGAAGACCCGGAGCACGGACGAGCTGTCATAGAGGAGGGGAAAGGGCCATGCCTGTAGCCACATGGCAGCCTCTGCCCCACCCCGGCCCCAGGGTGCCTGGTGAGGTGTGAGCCATCCAAGCTGCCAGCAGCTGCGGCCAGGGTCCCCAGAGATCCCGTCTCACCTGGCTGCTGCTCTCTCAGGCACCAGCAGGCACATCCTGGGGCCGGGGGTGCTGAGCAGGCCCCAGCTCATTGCCACCAGGGGAGGGAGCGCCCGAGTCTGTGCAGCAGAAGCCTCGTGCTGCGGGTATCGCTGCTTCGTCCTTCTCTGCTCCGCGAGCCCACCTGCCGACAGCCCCCTCAGCATGCATGCGCCCGCCAGGCCCCCGACGCCCACAGTGAAAGCTGATCGCTGGGTCTGAGACCATTCCCCTCAGGCTTATCTTGGCCAGTTCTTCATTTCGCGGCCTTCTCCTCAAGGTGTCTGTTGCAGTGGCGCCAACCAGCAAGACCTGCCCTCTGCATGGTGCTTTGGGTCGTCCAGAAAGCTCCTGGCAGCGCCACGTCTCATGATTTTGCCTCCCAAGGACGAGGTGAGCTCTTAAGGCAGGGCTGTGAGCTCCCAAGGCAGGGCTGTGAGCTCCCAGCTCTTTTTCATTTGTTTCTTTGAGGCAAAGTCTCGCTCTGTCGTCCAAACTAGAGGGCAGTGGAGCAATCACAGCTCACTGCAGCCCCCAATGCCTGAGCCTCCTGCCTCTACCTCTCAAAATAGCCGGGATGACGGGAGTACGCCACCACGCCTGGCTAATTTTTTATTTTTTGGTGTCTAGGCCACGGCAGGTGCAGGGAACAGAGGACCGACTGCACCCAGGCTTAGCACAGCCCATCTGCCTCGGAGGCTGTGCCAGGCACAGCAGCTGGGAGTGGGGCCACCTTGCCTCAGGACACCCGACTACAGCTTCCAAAGGAAGCAAGGTCTAGGATCATGTGACCGAGGGATGAGCGTCCTCACGTGGCAGAGTAAACTTGGGTGCTTCTGGAGTGACACATGTGCGCCTCCCTGGAAGGCAGTGCCCACCAGCCTGCCCGGCTGCTCCCTCCACCAGGTTCCTGACCGTGCTGATTGCTCCTTACCCGCGGGGCTCGGGCTGCCAGATTCTTCCGGATCACTCACCCTGACAGGGAACCGGGGCTGTTCTGTCCCGCGGCCCAGGACTGCCCCGAGGGACGGGGTTAGGCAAACTGCAGAGGGCGAAAAAGCAGGCATCCACAGTGGCCATAGCTGCACGTGACTCCCACCACCAGTGGCACTGGCGCTTGGCACACCTTCGGGCTCCGCCTGTTGGCTCCATCTGGTCCCAGGCTCAGAAGGGCAAGGGGTGTGCCTGGCTGCATCCCACAGAAAAGACATCATCAGTGATGGCGCCCAGCTCACTTTCCAGACAGCGGGTCACATGTGTTTAAGTACAAAGGCTTCCAGATGGGGGGCCACACGTGTTTAAATCCAGAGGCTTCCAGAGGAGGGGCCACGTTGGTTTAAATGCAGAGGCTTCTGGACGGGGGAAGGGGGGGCCCTGTGTATTTAAATACAAAGACTTCTGGAATGGGGGAGGCCCTGTGTATTTAAATGCAGAGACTTCTGGACGGGGGAAGGGGACCCACGTGTGTTTAAATACAGAGGCTTCCAGATGGAGGAGGCCCACGTGTGTTTAAATACAGAGGCTTCCAGATGAAGGCCACATGCAGAGGCTTCCAGACGGTGGGGGGTGGGGGGGCACGTGCATTTAAACAAAGGCTGTCTGTGTTGTTTTGCCATCTGTGTTTTTTCTTCTCTAAAGAGGAAGCGTTGTGTGGGATCTCTGAGATGTAGGGTCCCACGAAACAGACAGTATGTACTTGTCAGACAAGTTCAGAGGCAGTTTTCGAAACCGTCCTGGGCCAACTTCACTCCCATTTTACAGACGCTGACAAGGCCCCCTGGGTGTGCACATCCTCACGTGGCTCTGCCCTCACACCCGGACTCCTGGAGGGTGGCTTCTGTCTGGGTGTGGCTCTCTGACCACCAGCTCTGTGTCCTAAGGATGCTAGCAGCCCGTGGGGAGGCCCTTGCAGCATGGAGGGAGCCTGGGAGGATCCTGTCCCATGAGGCCTCAGATGAGACGGCGGTGCCGGCCCACAGCTGAGACGGAGCCGTACGCGCCTGGCGGAGCTGAGCCTGAGGCCCAACACACAGAAATCCAAGGTGATAAATGGGGGTTTTCAGCTGCTCATTTTGGGGTAACTTGCCCTGTAGCCCCAGCTCACCATGGGACACTGGCCGTCATCTCCTTCATAAAAGGAGAGTGGCCTCAGCTGTCTCCAGTTTGAGGCCCTGAGACGGTTCAGCAAGACAAAGTCATGTCCAGGCCTGGCTGTCGCAGCACCCGGCACCGCCCAATGGTGGAGGGTCCCTGGGGCCCGGGGAGAGAAGGTGGCCAGCGCCACTGCTGTCTCCAAAGTGCTCCAGGCCTGTTGTGAGACAGGGCAGGCTGTGTTCCAGGGGGTGGCCGGGTCCCGGGCAGGGAGGGGAGACGTGGGGCTGCAGAGATGGCGGTTGGGACAGTGTGGCATCGAGAAACTGCCCTCGTTCCTGAAGTCAGAGCCGCGTTTCCCCCAGTCACATGGACACAGACACAGCACCAGGGCAGGCTCACCAGCTCCTTGTGTGTGCGGTGCAGCTCCGCCGTCACCTCGCTCATCTCCCGGGCGTGCCGCTGCTGTTGCTCAGCAAGGCGGCTTTGCAGGGACTTACTCTCCAGAGCCAGGGAGCCGACGTCTTCACCCACCATCGCAGAGCCGTCCTGAGCTGCTGTGAATTCTTCAACAGATGACAAGATGTGTCTTGCCTGAGCTAGGAGTGAAAATCAAATATTACGTTAGCACTTAGGCTTAAAGGATGAAATATAAACAAAATCGGCTCAGTATGTTTTGAATCACACAGATGATGCCTCAAAAAGATGGCAGGCAGGGAGGGGGGAAAGGGGTGTTGGTGCCACAAAACCACCTCAGCCTCTGTGCGTCCACACACGGGCAGGGTGGGAACTGCAGAAAGAGAAGAGGTGACCTCCAAGAAAAGGGGCAACCAGGGGCCGCCACGTCTCAAGGTTTCAATGGTGCCGCCACAACTCGCTGCACCTTCCACAAGCACCGACTGCCCTGTGTGGAAACTGCCGTGCAGACAACAGCTGGCAACTCCACACTGGGACAGCGGCCTGGGCCTGGGACAGTCCCCCTGCCACCGACGATGACAAGCTCAGGAGGCTCCCGCAGGACACCAGCCTAGGGAGAGGGGAGGTTTATGGGGCTGGGGTCTGGGTGGGCTGTGACTGCAGGGCGTCCTCATTCTAGGAGTTGAGGGGCTATAACACTGCGAGGGGCACTCAGACAGCTCAGAGCCGTGCCCAGGGTCTGCCAGGAGGAGCACACTGGCTAGGCTCCTGAGGGACACACACGGCCACACCCCAGGCTGCAGGACAAAGAGAAGGTGCCACCGGGGACACGGCATCTCCTGGTCTCCCAGTGTGACCCCAGATGAGGGAGGCCCCAGTGTGCTCATGTACAGGTTGCCTGGCAGAATCAAACAGACCCAAGTCCTCTCTGGGGAGGGACCACCCTCCTGGGCCCCACGACAACCAAAAGCTCTGCAATCCAGGCCCGGCACAGGCTACACGTCTGAGTCGGGGGAGAAGATGCTGAGCAGCTTCCAAACTCCAAATCCCCACGTGAACACAGCCATCAGAACCAAGCCCCTTTGGACAACATTTTGAGCAAAATGAGGTGACAGGCCCCCCAACACCCCAGAGCACAGTGGGGGACCCACAGGCCCAGGACCACGTGGTGCCTCCCAAGAGCCCTGGCCGCTGTGAGAGGCGGAGACTGCCAGGGAGGGCCCAGGCGTGGAACCACCACGCGCTCGTGCGAGGGGATGCAGGACACCTGGGGCTGAGATGACTCCCAGGTCACCACACACAGAGGACCCTGGAACCCACACAGACGCTGCCTGGAGGGCAAGAGCAGCAGCCGCCCTGACTCACCGAGGAATGCCTCATTGCTGTGCAGGGACCTGCAGCCGCCCCAGCTCCTGTCCACCAGGTCCAAGAGTGCCTCCAGGAGCGCCGCCTGCAGGGCCGTCTTCTTCTCAGATAGAGTCGAGTGTGACCCAGGAGACGGCTGTGATGGAAACAAAATCATGAGGCCAGTGAGTCAGTAACTGAGGTCCTGAATGCCAGCAAGTGCCCCAAGCGCACCCTGGGATGCCCTCGCACCACAGAGGGGAGGGCAGATGCCGTTAAGGCCCCAGCCCTGAGCCTGTGGGGGGCGGCTCAGCAGTGCCTGCCCAGTGAGGCTTAGCCAGGTGCACCAGTCCTGGACGAGTGAAGTCTTGATGACAGGACAGGATGGGGCCCACACGTTCCCAACTCAAGCAGGCCCCAGACTCCTTCCCTCAACCCAGACAGGGAAGCAGAAGACATGCCCAGGCCGTGGTCAGAGCCTGTGTTCAAAGGGAGCTGCCCAGGAAGCAGCCTGCGCCCACAGTCAGGCTGGTAGAGGGTGCCAGACGCTGTCCCCAGCAACAGCCCGGAGTCAAACAATAACCCTGAAACACACCGCCCACCTCCCCACCTCTGCCTCCTTCCAGCTCAGGACCTGCTGGGGACGTCAAACACACCCCACCCAGCTCTGGGCCCCCCCTACCCCGTGCTGCCAGGGAGCCGCCTCTAGCTCCCGCCATGCCTCCCTTCCCATCCCACAATTCTGCACCTTCACGCTCCTCTGTCTGCCTGGAATCTGAAGCCCTCGTTGTGGCAAGTACCAAGTGACAGCCTGCCTGTTCCCCTCTGGGTGGTCTGCACTCATGTCTACAGCAGGCGTGTCTCAATGCCTCTGACTGGGCCTCTGCCAGTTGTCCCCCTGGCCTCTAGGTCACCCTGAGGGTGGAGCGACTCGGTCTCTCCTCACAATGACCTCCAGGATCCTCCCCTCACGACAGGGTCATCAATGGCTCAGCCGGCCAAGATGCCTGATTCCAACTTTGGAGACAAACACCCTGTACGCTGTAAGGCAGAGTCCCCTCTCCCCACCTTGGGGCTTCCACTCAGAACAGCACCGCAGGAGCAGCGTGTGGCACAGAGGCACGCGTCCAACAAAACGCAGCAGCAAGCACCCTGGAAACCTAAGTGTAATGGTTCCCTTTATCCTGGGACACGGTCAGTGCCGTAGGCGTAATCACGGCATTGCCAAAGCCGTAAACAGCCCCGCAATAGGAAGGGACACGATCAGTGCCGTAGGCATAATCACGGCATTGCCAAAGCCGTAAACAGCCCCACATTAGGAAGGGACACGGTCAGTGCCGTAGGCGTAATCACAGCATCGCCAAAGCCGTAAACAGCCCCACATTAGGAAGGGACACGGTCAGTGCCGTAGGCGTAATTACGGCATCGCCAAAGCCGCAACAGCCCCGCATTAGGAAGGGCGCGCCGTGGGCCTGCTGCCCCCCAGCCCTTCTCTCACCTCTCTGGTGTCAGTCACGCTCCGAGTCCTCTGCTCCTCAGTCTCCGAGGCCTCAGGCTGAGACAAGGTCCTCCCGGTCCTGCTTTCTGAGCTGTTCTGTCTACTCAGGCTCTCCTCGGGCATGGACGACCCATGAGTTCTCTCCAGGCAGCCCAGACCCTCCTGGTCTGAAAACGCCTGGAATCTTCCCCCAGGCATTCTTCGCTTCCTGCACTTTCCGGGGGCTGGCAGGGTACCAGGCAACATTTCTGCTGACAAATCCAACTCCTGAGAAGAGGCCGAGTCCTCGGTATCCACAGAGACTGCAATACAGAGAGGACGGGACCCACGTCAGGCCAAATTCTCTGGGCGCAGTGTTCACCACTGTAACTTTTAAAAGGCATGTGTGTGCCCATGTACACACGCACATGGACACACACGCTTACATATGTACACACATACCTATCCACATGCATACATACATCCGTACATCTGCACGAAGACACACGCAGAAGGAGGGTGCCGAGGGAGGAAAGGGGCATACCAGGGCACACGTGCTAACACGCAAACTCTGGGGGAGTCTGGATGAAGCAGACATGGACCACCCAGCTTAGCATGTTCACCCCGTGATGACCGATGTGCAATACGCTTCAACAAAGCGTTCCAAACGTCTAAGCACACCTCCATCTCTGAAGACAGGCGAAGTGACAGACTGATGGTCCATAAAGTGGTGGGTCCTGTGCACTGTACCAACCACAAGCCCCCAGGACACACAAGACCCAGGGGAGGGTGAACTTGTCTGTGGAAGGACAATGAAGGCAGGAGAAGGCACAAAATGGGCACAGCCCTGGCCTCCACCACAGCCTGCACAACTCAAAATGACCCACCACGTCCTTCAGCGGCTGACAGACAACCTGGCTAGGTCCCCTGCCCTCTCACCAGTTGGGCATGAACAAGCTTCCAGGAGGTGCCAGGGTCACTCAAGACAAGGTTTCTCTTTCTTTTCAATTTTTTTTTGAGTTGGAGTCTTGTTCTGTTGCCCAGGCTGGAGTGTGTAGTGATGTCATCCAGGCTCACTGCAACCTCCACCTCCCAGGTTCAAGCCATTCTCATGCCTCAGCCTCCTGAGTAGCTGGGACTATAGGCGCCCACCACCATGCCCAGCTATTTTTGTATATTTAGTAGAGACCTGGTTTCACCATGTTGGCCAGGCTGGTCTTAAACTCCTGACCTCAAATGATCCGCCGGCCTCGGCCTCCCAAAATGTTGGGATTACAGGCGTGAGCCACCGTGTCCGGCCTGCTCGTGGCAGGAGGTTTTCTGATACTTAGCCACATAGGTGGCCATCACATGGTATCACATGATGCTCTTGGTTAACTTTTCTCGCCTTTGATTTTCAAAATGTAGCTACTGCCATAACCTGGGCCCATACACTTCAAAGAAAGTGTGTGTGCGTTAGTGAGAGGGTGAGGGTGTGCACACACACATGCAGAGAAAAAACACCTATTTACCAACCATGAATCTAAACCATGAATGGATTATAAATTTCAATGTGCTGCATTCTTTCCAAAGACATTTTGGAGAGTTCCACAAACAAATAAATACAAAGAGAACAGGAGAAATTTCATAGTAAAAGCAAATGTTGTGAAAAATATTTAACTACTTAAAAAGGAACTGAAGGGAGTAAGAGTTGACAGGGATTTCATGTTGTTGTGGTTTAAAGGAGTCCCCCAGAGTTCCTAAGCTGGAAACTTATTGCTATTGTAACAGTATTAAGCAGGGGGTGGGGGGGGGGGCTTTAAGAGGTGAACAGGTCACAGGGCCAGCCCTCAGGGACACAGGGCTGGGTTCCTGATACAGGATGAGTCTGGCTCCATTTCTCTGTCTTGAGCTTGCTTCTGCCTGCACCATGTGCCACAGGAAACCAGCACCAGTTGCTGGCACTGTGCTCCTGGACTTCCCAGCCTCCAGAACCACGAGCCACATAAGCTTCTGTTCTTTATCAATTACTCAGTCTGTGGTTTTGTTACAGCAGCAGAAAACACACTAAGACACGCGTAAGTACCTGGGAGTGGGGTGAAGTACGCGTGTGGCCCGGGAGCATGGGAGGCCTCCGGCTCCGCTCTGGATGGTGGTGGGAGCTCTCTACAGAGCCAGCTCCAAGGCACCTTCTCCAGACAGCACCCTCTGCAGCTGCTCCTCCCCGTCTCACGGCCCTGCTTCCTGGAGTCCCCACACTGGTACTGTACCAACTGCGGGCTCAACAGATGTCTGGATTCTATTTTATTAAAATATTGTAAATAAAATATTTCATAAAATATTGTAAAAGTTTTATTTCATTAAAAATTACATTTTAAGCTTCTGAATAGTGTATGGTATCTGTTAGATTGAGGGGTTAATCACGTGCTGGGTGACACCAGAGTGAATCCACAGTGACTTCTAACAGCAGGAGAGCTTGGAACTGGAAACTGGCGCCACTCGCCTGCCAGACTCAGGACAAGGCTGCAAGAATTAAGCTGCATGAAGTGGAGCAAAGTCAGACAAATTGATGCACAAAACAGAAGAGAGAGTCCAGACAGTCTCAGGTCAAAGGTGTCAAGTAACTAAATGAGGAAAAAGAGTCTTTTCAACAAAAGACATCAGAACAACTGGATGTACTTCTGTCAACAACAGGCAACAGAACAACTGGACGTACAGTCATTCCTCAGTCTCCACAGAGGACTGGTTCCAGGCAACCCCCAGGACTGGCAAGATTCAAGGACATGCAACTCTCTTAGGTGAAATGGCATATCTGTGTATAATCTGCATGCATCCCCCCGTATACTTTAGTCATCTCTTGCCTACTTAGGATACATAACACAACGTAAATGCTACTGTAGCTGGCCACAGCGGCACATGCCTGCGGTCGAGGATGCTGAGGCAGGAGGACTGCCAGAGCCAGGAGTCTGAATCCAGCCTGGGCAACATAGCAAGACTCCATCTCTACAAAAATACAAAATAAATAAACGTTGTGTAAATAGTTGTACTGTATTATTTTTAATTGCTGTACTGTAATTTTTTTTGTCTTTTTCCAAATAGTTTTGATCCACGGTTGGTTGACTCCAGAGATTCAAAACCAGTGGATACAGAGACAACTGTACATGTAGGGGTGATGTCTTGACCCGTTAACTCACAAAACACACAAAAGCTCCAAAAAGTGAACTGTACACCTAGACACTAAGACTATGGGACGTGTGTAAGGAAACATGGGAGAAAATCTTCATGATCATGCGGTGGACAAAGATTCCTTTACAGGGCACACAAAAGCCCAAACCATCAAAGGAAAGTACTCATAAACTGGACTGGAGTGAAATTAAAACTTGTGCCCTTCAGCCGGACGCGGTGGCTCACCCTGTCATCCCAGCACTTTGGGAGGCTGAGGCGGGTGGATCACAAGGTCAGGAGTGTCAGAAACCAGCCTGGCCAACATGGTGAAACCCTGTCTCTACTGAAAATAAAAACTAGCTGGGCATGGTGGCGGGCGCCTGTAGTCCCAGCTACTCGGGAGGCTGACGCAGGAGAATCACTTGAACCTGAGAGGTGAAGGCTGCAGTGAGCAAGATCGTGCCACTGCCCTCCAGCCTGGGCAGCAGAGCAAAACTCCATCTCAAAATAAACAAAACAAAAAACAAACTTGTGTCCTTCATAAACTGGACTGTACTCAAATTAAAACTTGTGCTCTTTAAAGCACTGTTCAGAAAATGAAAAGGCCAGCCACAGAAGGGAGGAAATGGGCAGCCCTTGTGCCTGAGAAAGAGCTTGTGTCAAAACCAAGATCTCTTAAGACTCAATACTAAGAGAAGCAACCCCAGAACAAAGGTGGGCAGACCCGGAGAGAAGAGAAGAGACAGGCAGGGCCAGTATTTCAACAGCAGCGGGATGCAAATTAAAGCCATAAACAGGGACCACAACCCCCTGACAGAGCAGCTAAGATTAAAGGACTCAGCACCCAGTGCTGGCAAGGACACGGCTCGGGCACCGCTGCCGCAGGACAGATGTCCTTGCACAGATGAACCTAAGACTTCAGCCCAAACTCAGGTCTCCACCTGTTGTTTCCATGAAAAGTTCTCAGAAACTCACAATGGAGGTGGAATAAATGAAGCTAAAGCCTATCAGCACATCCCAGTGGAGGGCGGTGCCACCGGGCAATGGAGTCTCCGTGACACCCGTGTTGGGATCTAAAGGTCTACAAGTGGCGGCCTGAGCTCAGGGTTTCCTACAAGCTCAGTGACAATGCCCCCCTGCAGCTGCCTCAGATGTCAGCCCCACTTCCCACAGGATACTAGGCTTCTTGTCTATTTTAGACAGTTTGCCTTTTCCTGTGATCTCAGAAGGATACAATTTAAACCATCATGCAGTATAACTATCTATACTCAAATACGTTAACTTTCTCCTTTTGTAACTCTGTAGTCCAAATGGCTGGCATTCGAAAGCACACAAAGACACATCATGAAGATCCTACCCTTCAAGGTAAGTCCCACAAAAAGTGCAACTGTGGACTCCAAGGCCAGTGACAACTATATATATCCCAGAGCCAGCGGCCCCACTGGTGTCCTGGCAGATGAGCAGTGCACCTTGGGAACCACGAGAGTCGGCCTCACGCTCCTTCCGGCTGGAGCTCGTGCTCCCAGGAGGCCTGCCGAGATCCCACTCGCACTCTGCAATGAGGTTCAGGACTGCCTCATCATCCACGTCCACGACCAGGCTCTGCTTGGCCGAGGCCTCGGTGCACTTGGCTCTGGGGTGGTGTGGTCTGTAAGGAAAAGCAAACTCATCAGCATCACTCAAGCCAGCCGTATGCTCCGGCCCACGCAGACCTCGAGAAGGAAAATTCCTGCACGGTCCCTGAGGGAAGCAGTGTACTGCAAATGTGGGGCAGTGGTCTTGTTGCTTCCACTACAGTGATGCTAAAGAGGGACTCACCAAGGACAATCGGTGAGCAACAGCCAGGTAACATGATAACATGACAGCATTCCAGCACTGGACAGAACCCCACCAGGACAGGGCCAAATCCCAGCACTAGACAGAACCCCACCAGGACACGGCCAAATCCCAGCACTGGACAGAACCCCACCAGGACACGGCCAAATCCCTGCACTGGACAGAACCCCACCAGGACTGGGCCAAATCCCAGCACTGGACAGAACCCCACCAGGACACGGCCAAATCCCTGCACTGGACAGAACCCCACCAGGACTGGGACAAATCCCTGCATGGACAGAACCCCACCAGGACACGGCCAAATCCCTGCACTGGACAGAACCCCACCAGGACACGGCCAAATCCCAGCAATGGACAAAACCCCACCAGGACACGGCCAAATCCCTGCACTGGACAGAACCCCACCAGGACACGGCCAAATCCCTGCACTGGACAGAACCCCACCAGGACAGGCCAATCCCTGCACTGGACAAAACCCCACCAGGACACGGCCAAATCCCAGCAATGGACAAAACCCCACCAAGACTGGGCCAAATCCCGGCACTGGACAGAACCTCACCAGGATTGGTTCAAAAATTAAAGTTCTGGAAGGTTCTGTTCTGCTATGTCTTTAACCTGTTATGCAGGTTAAAATTCAAATTACGCTTTTCCTAGCACATCCCCAAGGAGATACATGTGAT
Organism: Nomascus leucogenys; assembly: GCF_006542625.1. Lineage (NCBI taxonomy): Eukaryota > Metazoa > Chordata > Mammalia > Primates > Hylobatidae > Nomascus > Nomascus leucogenys. The sequence continues at coordinate 530,412 of NC_044386.1, read as the reverse complement.
CAAGAAAGTTAAGTGTTCCAAATGTCCACTTTCACATTCAGGGAGAATGTTTCCATAATGGCTGAAGTCAGAGGTGTGTCAGAATAGGACCCACCTTGGCATGGTGACCCTCTATACAGAGAAGAATGTGCTCAAAGGGGACCTTGTTTCCAACAAAGGCAGTTAAGAGATATGTACACAAGACAAACCCAAGGGCAGTGACCAGGAACGCTGCTTTTGTGAGTGGCTCATGATACAACACCTGGTCCACCCAAGGCCAGTCCCACTCCCCGGGGCCTGCGACCTGAGTTCTCCGGAACGCCGCACAAAGAACGGGGCTGGGTCCTGGGGCCGGGACCTCCCTGAAGCCTGACACTGAGCACAGTTCTGTGGGCATCCCCCACCTCCCCTGTGCCATACGGACATTGACCCATGTCATCTTACACTCTCATCTCCGTGATAATTCACAGACGGGAACTGTGGACAATCTCAAGTGAGAGAATCCATGACTGAAGCTTCCACACCAGGACACAATGATTCTGAACGTCCACAAAGACGACCAGGCGGGTGTGTCAATCACTAACCCTCGTGTCTGTGCCACTTTGGTACAAAGCATATTCTGTTCTCATCACCTAGAGGTTAAAAGTCGCGTGTGGTATAAAGAGTAATCTTACGTGCAGTGGCGCTCCGTGTCTGCGCGCACCCTGAGTGGCGCTCCGTGTCTGCGCGCACCCTGCGTGGCGCTCCGTGTCTGCGCGCACCCTGAGAAAGCAGGAAAGTGCATCCACACGTTGCCGCTGGTCACGGTCAGCAGCGTGAATGGCAGGCGAAGACTTTTACTCCCTTTCTTTTCATCAGTTTCTGTGATGTTTGTGACTTTTACACCAATCAAATACTACTGTGAAGTTTTAATATAAGTAAATGTGAAGCCAAGTAAACTACTATTTTCTGGCTAGAATAAAGCATTTCCAACCACACGGAATATGTGCTTCCTTTATTCCTATATGTATTATAACAAAAGAGAAAAAATTTGAAACAATCTCGTAACCAGAATAAAAATGTATTTGGAGTGGTGTCAGCAAAAAATGGCAAAGAAAAGAGCTCCAAATTCTAGCCCTCATAAAAAGCAACTATATAAAAAACAAGAAAAGGTATCAGAATGAGCTTTTTTGGAACTCAGAACCCAGCTAGCAACTGTGCAGGAAAACAGCCAGTTTTCAGTACAGACTGTGACTGTGACACTCTAACCCGCCGAGTCTGCTCCCCTCTCCCAGCTCAAGGGTAGCTGTGGAAATGCCAGCCTGAGTTCCAGGTACAGGTTTAGCAGCCCTAATCCAAAAGTTCAAAATCCATAACACGCAAAGGAAATGGTAACTAAGAAAAAAGAAAACATGAGTAACCGACATGGAAGAGGGGTTATCACCACAGATCCCGGAGACACTAAAAGGGAAACAAAGAAAAGAATGTGATGAACGTCCATCTAGACCCACCAACGTGACAACTCAGATGAGACGACCAGTTCCTTGAAAGAAACCATCTGCCAAAACAGACAAACTGTAGAGATCTCTATTAAAGAAATCAAGTCAATAGTTAATAACCTTCCAAAACAGAAAGTACCAGGCCAGATGGGCTCACTGTACAGAATAAAGTATATCAATTCTCTACAGTATCTGCCAGAAGATGGAAGCAGAGAGATGACTTCCTAACTCATTCTATGCGGTCAGCATGACCCTAAAACCAAAACCAGACAAAGACAATACAAGAAAACCACAGGCCAGTATCTCTTATGAATAGACACAAAAGTCCTCAATAAAAAAATCAGCAAACTGAATCCAACAATCCAACAGAATTCCATACCACGATCAGGCAGGATTTATTCTAGGTATGCACGGCTGGCTCAACACTGACTTCTATTTCTCTTACAGACAGGGTCTCACTCTGTCACCCAGGTTAGAGTGCAGTGGTGCGGTCATAGCTCACCGCAGCCTCCAACTCCCAGGCTCAGGGGTCTTCCTGCCTCCCGAGTAGCTGGGACTACAGGCACGCGCCACCATACCCAGTTAATTAAAAAAAAAAGTTTTCTTACAGACAGAGTCTCACTATGTTGTCCAGCCTGGTCTCCAACTCTTGGCCTCAAGCAATCCTCCCACCTTGGCCTCCCAAAGCACTGAGATTCCAGGTGTGAGCCACTGTGCCTGGCCTGGTTCAATGCCTGAAAATCCTTCAAAGCAACAGGCTGAAGGAGAAAATCATAAGATCACATCATAGATGCAGAAAAAGCATTTGACAAAATGTAACACTCCTTCATGATTCCTTTCAGCAAACTGGGAGTAGAAGACAGCCTTCTCTGTGTGAAGACAACACCTATCATCCATGGTCAGCAGGCGCAAGGCTGCGCTGGAAACCAGATGCTCTCCTACCAAGACAGGAGGTGAGGCAAGATGCTCCCTCTCGCCAGACTTCCCAACGTCATGCTGGAAGCCCCAGATAAGGCAGTAAGATGAGAAAAGGAAATAAAAGGTATACCGATCCGGAAGGAATAAAACTGTTCACAGATGACATGATTTTCTCGTAAAAAATGACAAAGAATCCACAAGAAAACCTCATGAAACTAACAAGTGAAGACAGCCAGGGTGCAGGATTCCAGGAGTCAGGAGTGGCACTGTGCATGCCCCCCACCCCCCCCACCCTCCGCCGATGACAGCCAGGGTGCAGGATTCCAGGTGTCAGGAGTGGCGCTGTGCCCCCCCCACCCCCCCACCCTCCGCCAATGACAGCCAGGGTGCAGGTGCAGGATCTCCACCAGGGTGCAGGTCCAGGGAGTGGCACTGTGCACGCCCCCACCCCCCCCCACCCTCCGCCGATGACAGCCAGGGCGCAGGATTCCAGGTGTCAGGAGTGGCACTGTGCACGCCCCCCACCCCCCCCCACCCTCCGCCGATGACAGCCAGGGCGCAGGATTCCAGGTGTCAGGAGTGGCACTGTGCACGCCCCCCACCCCCCCCCACCCTCCGCCGATGACAGCCAGGGCGCAGGATTCCAGGTGTCAGGAGTGGCGCTGGTGGCACGCCCCCCCCCCCCCCACCCTCCGCCGATGACAGCCAGGGCGCAGGATTCCAGGAGTCAGGAGTGGCGCTGTGCACGCCCCCACCTCCCGCCCAAAAGATATGTTGAAGTCCTTAACCCAGTGCCTGGGAATGCAACCTTTCTTGGAAACAGCGTCTTACAGAGGCAATCAAATTACCATGAGGCCATTAAGGTGGGCCCTGATCCATGATCACTGGTGTCCTTCTAAGAAGGGGAAACCTGGCCCCGCAGAGACAGGCACAGAGGAGAGATTCTGTGAAGAGACACAGGGGAAGACGGCCTGTGAGAGCAGGGGCTGGAGGGAGGCCCTCCGAGACAAACAACACCAGCGGCTGCATAGACCACCAGCAGCCAGGAGGGGCACGGAACAGCTTCTCCCGCACGGCTCACATGAGCAGAAGGTGCAGGTACTAGAGTGCCGCTGTCCACGCAGCAAGTAGTCTGGTTTGAAATGGGGTGGGGGGGGCTGCAGGGCCGGTATCTGAGGGAAGAGGCGATTCCAAGGACGCAGAGCCATTTCGGAGACACTGGAACAGAAGTCAGCAAAAAACGGCCCAAATGGGGCCCCTGCCTGCGCTGTGGGCGGGCATCTTACGGGCACACCGTCCTGGCTTCTGTACTGCCACTGGCTGCCTCTGCCCTGCAAAGGCAGAGCTAAGAGGATGGGACAGGTCACGCAGCCTCCAGGGCCCAAAACAATCACACAAAAAAGCTGACTGACCCGTGCACTAGGAGTTTAAGATGAGTAGAGGCACCTCACACAAGAAAAAAAAGATTTGATTAAAAGCCTCAGACAAGACAAACGGTACTCAAGAAAGTGTACAATCCGACCACTTCCCACGGCTATGCAGACAGAGTCCACTGATTTCTGCCCCTTGAATCAACCCATAAACAAAGCACGAAGTCTCTCTAGGGTTTTGGGATACACGCAGATACTATCAACCGAACATAGAAATGCAGGCAGCAGGGCTGGGGCTGCAAGGGGAAGCAGGCCCGGCTCACACACACGCCCACGGTCTCCGGAGGCCGCCTCACCAGCACCAGCCACGGGGAGGGAGACAGGAGGGCGCATCCCGGCACCGTCACACAAAGGGCAGGGGAGGAAGGAGTCCTCCTCCATCCAGGCAGGCGGGTCCTGCTGAATGTGCTCACGGCCAGAAATGGGATTTGGTTGGACGGGCAGCTAAGAAAGTAACTGAAGCGAGAGCTAGAAGCAGAGGCAACCACAGACGTGAGAGCTGCCAGCCCCGGGAAGAGGGACATGACAAGCCCTTTGCTGAGTTGATTTTACACATATTACCTTAATCAACAGTTTCAATATTAGAAATAACTCCTAGGAATGTGGAGAACAGGAGAGCAGCCCCGTCCCACCGTCCACTGAGTCCCCGCTAGCCGGGCTCTGCCTTCCTCCCTCCTGGTGTCCGCCCCTGGAGAGTGACTGGCACACAGTGAATGACGTTCAGTTAATCCTCCTGATGGCAGGCCAGTCAGAAACACTCTGGGCATCCGTGGCACTTCCGTTCATACCTGCCCTCTTTCAAAGAAGCTGGGATGCTCTCTTTTGAGTCGAGTGAGTCCTCTGATGCAAAATGCAGTCGGGAAGCCTTCCGCTCGCTCTCTCTCACGGGGCGATCGTCTAGAAGAAAAGGCCACAGAAGACTGCGCAGGTGGCAAGTGGCGGGCGGCTGCATCCACCCTGGGGCATCTACACAGGGCAGGGTGTCCATCCCCTCAGGGCCAGCCCTGCTCCCGCTGACCTAGCACCGGAATGCTGGGCTCTGGTGGTCCCACAGCTTCCCGGAGATGCCCAGCGTGGTGCTGAGGCCGCCTGTCCCTCAGAGCTCACTGCTGCGCACAGGAGCAGCCGCACACACACACGCACACCCTTTCTCTAAAGTGCACACCGGGTGCGGGGTGGGATCCTCAAGTCACACTCGGGTAACCCAGAGAAGCCTCCACGGAGGGAGCCTGCCCAGCCCGAGAGGCTGCAACTTCCAGGAGGCCTTTTGGGTCTGTGCTTAGGGCTGGGCCTCAGGGACGTGCGTACCTGGGGCCACCAGGCTCCCCACCCAAGAACTCCTGGAGCTTCCTCATGTAAATCCCCGAAGATAAGAAGGTCCCCAGGCCTCCAACCTTGGCGCTTTGGAACTTGCAACACATCTTAACCCCCATTTGTAACGTGAATTCTGTGACAAGTTCCCATGCTGCCTCCATTTAGCCTACAGCACGCCCTGAAAACCATAGAATCACAGTAAGAAATGAGTAGGTAATAGCGCAATATAATGTTCAAAGCAGAAAAACAGAGGAATTCTGATAATCACACAAAGATGCTGAGTCAGAGGCCTCTGCAACCTGGGGCGCTCTCCACCCAGCACACAGGACGTCCCCAGGAGACACGTGCGCCAGGAGACCTGCCCCCCGACCCCACCATCCCGCAACCGTTCCACCCCAGCCTTCACCCGCCCTGCACTAACAACGCGTAGCTCTCTGCCCACCGAGACTTTGCCTCACTGCTGAGTCAGTTCCAAATCCCCACTCCAAGAACGTTCCTCTTGACTGTTGTGTAAATTCTAACGCAGCACGTCCGAAGCCGACTGCAAACCCACCTTCACCCCAAGCCCACCCTCTCCTGCTGGCGCAGTCTCCCCAGACGCCACCTCCACCCCACACGCAGGCCCTTGCTATCTGCCTCCTCCACCACCAGAGCCTCTCCATGACCCTGGCGGAGCCAAGGACCGAGCCCCTCTGGGAGGCACCACGCGGGGCAGCAGGCTGTCCCGGGGCCCAGCGCCTCCGTGCTTCCCGCAGTGCCTCTGACTGCCAGCGCCACTGCTGGAAGCATCTGTCACGTGCGGCAAGACTGTTGTGTTCCTTCTCTGTAGAAACACTAAGATTCTGAATCTAAAACTTGGATGACAGAGGCAATGATTTAGAACTGAAGATTCCAAAAATTATCCAGAATAAGGACTGTAGCTCCTGAAACAGCCAAACTCAACTGTTTATGAGTTACTTGGTTAATCAGCCAAATAAACGCTACAAACCAGGCGCTTATTCCTCCCAAACCTCTTACAATTAAACAGCAAAATCCTAATTGGGTTTGGAAACAGACAGTGTGTCTTGGGGGGGGTCCACTGTTAATACCCATAGCCCCATCCCAGGGGACAGAGCGTCAGGCAGCGCAGCCAGGCTCTCAGGTGGCCAGCACCACGCATGCACGCCGCATGCTCCCAAGGAGGCGCTCCTTGCTGCCAAGAGCTGCAGCACAGAACTCTAACCACACTGCTCAGGCTCTGGAAGGCCAGCAGCAGGGCCTGTCCAGGGCCCAGCACTTGCCACATGAGCGGGTGAGCCAGGGTCTTCCCTGACAGTGATGTTGGGAGCTAGGTCTCACTTTGGCCACACAGACACCCTGAGCGCCTCCCAGCCCTTGCAGAGCAGCAAATGCACCCCCAGTCGCTGCCCTCCCATCCGATGCTCCTGCCACTGCCAACTGCCGGCCCCCAGTGCCCAGGGTAGCTGAACTCCTGCAGAAGCAAAGTCCACCAGGACCCAGGGATACTGTCAGCTTCTCAAGTCACTTTCAGAAGGTCAGAGAAAAATTGTTTTGATCGTTAGTTACTAAAAAATGGTCAAACTGTGGCAGACTGGGGCATTCTCACAAGAGGACTCCTTGAAACATTTCAACCCATACCACTAACCTACACTATCACCAAACAGAGCCTGTGTGTGCTGCGTGCTGACAGACAGCTCTTTCCAGCATCTCCAGAAGCTTCTCCAAGTAGCAAAGCAGTGCAGTTTAAAATGTTAGAATTTGGCCAGGCTCAGTGGCCCACGCCTGTATTCCCAGCACTTTGGGAGGCCAGGGTGGGCAGATCACTTGAGGCCAGGAGTTTGAAACCAGCCTGGCCAACATGGCAAAACCCCATCTCTACTAAAAAGACACAAATTAGCAGGGCATGCTGGCACGCACCTGTAATCTCAGCTACTTGGGAGGCTGAGGCAGGAGTATTGCTTGAACCCGGGAGGTGGAGGTTGCAGTGAGCTGAGATCACGCCACTGCACTCAAGCCTGGGCGACGAAGCGAGACTATGTCCCAAAAATTAAATAAAATGTGAGAATTCCATTTACAAACACACGCGTGATCACATCACCGTCAAGACACCACAGGCCAGCCCTCCCTATGATGAGGTGACATGGCCCTGCATGGCTCCACGACGGCCCCAGACAGCCTGCCCAGTCTACTCGCTGAGGCGCCCAGGCGCTCCTCCACCCGTTTTCCCACCTCCTGCGTGCAGCTTTGCACATGAACTTGACGGGGCTGACAGGGTGACGGCTGCCGGGTGTTCATCTGGTGGGTGGCAAAACCCCAGCTGGCCCTCAGTCCCGACGCCCACAACAGACATTACCCAGGGGCTGGGCACATCACCCACCAACGTGCTTCAGCTGCGGGGCCTCCTTCAGCTGCTGTTTACTTGAAATTGACATACAAATCTCAGTTCTCTAAAAGAACCTGAATGCTCCCACAGCCGTGGAAAACAGCCTGTTCAGGGCACTCGCAGTGGGAGAAAGTGTTCTGTCCTCTGTGATTCTGTTGGTCTTTTGTTCTAACAAGATAGTTGGGACTCTGTGATTCTTTTGTTTTTGATAAGGTCCTAGGTTCTTAGTAGGAGGGGCAGGTGTTGAACAGCGGTGCATGGTAGGTCTGACCCTAACAACAGAAATAACCAGTGAACGTTTATAGGCCCCTGGCCATGCTGGGCAGTCTGGGAGCTTACAGATATTAACTCAGGTCTCCCCACCACGACATGTCAACACGGCATTCTTATCCCCCCACTTCACACAGGAGGACTGAGGTAAGAGACCCTGCACCCTCTTCTTCCCCCATGGACTCTGGTCAGTGTGCCCCTGGGCTGAGGCCCCAGCTCTCTCCTGGATCTGTGACTTGGGGTAGGGTCAGCAGAGGCACCACCAGGCGCTCACAGCAACGGCAACAGCAACAATGCCTCCGGGGAGGCAGGAGGCAGACGGGAAGGTGACCTGTGGCTGCTCCAACCCAGGGACCCTCCCTACTGGGCATCGCTGTGGGGGCCCTGGAAGTTCTGCCTACAAGACTGTCATGGAAACCCTTTTCTTTCAGGAGCATGATCCAAAGGTCACTGCACGTCCCCTCCCGACCCTGTCCCAGTGGCGGGGCTTGGGGGACAATGATCTGCTTGTCCTGTGTGCTTCCAAGTGGGGCAAAACCAGGCAGTGTCCTGTTTAGCTGCACCTGAGATGATGCCCAGGTGCTATGAGAGGAAACAGGACAGGAGATGTTCAGGAACGTGCCCAAGTCCAGCAGCCATGACGCAGAGCGCCGGAACAGGACAGGGCAGCCTGGTCCAGGGCTGTGCTCCCACGGCCCCAGCCCTGCGCCCTCCCAGGGTGCTCTCCTTCCAGCACTGTCCTGTCCAGACACGAGGCTGCTAGAGCTGTGTGTCTGCAGGAACTCAAGCCATCAGTGTAGAAAACCAACTCCCTGTTCCAGAAGGAATCAAGCATGTGACGTTGAGCACACAGATACCCACCCACGACTCCCATACCCCGCGGGGACAAAAGCGTGAGCATGGCCCTGCCTGACGCCTACCCAGCTGCCGGAGCTTGGGGAGCAGGTGCACAACAAAAAGGCGGTAGTCAGGCTCAACCTTCGCCACAGGGTTCAGCCGGAAGTCCACATCCATGAGCTCGGTTAAGGCATGGAGCCGAAACACTTCTGCCAACGAGGAGATGCAGTTGTAGTAGAGATTGAGACTCTCCAACGCAGTCAGGTACTGAATGCCCTGTCAACAGGAAAACAGTGAATTTGTTCACACTTTAAAAAAGAAATACACAGTGAAATAAGCCAGCAACACACACTGACCAACGAACTTAATAAAGGCATTTGCAATAAATACATGTCATTACCAGCAAAAGTAGAAAAATGAAACATGTTCTTATCTGTGAAGTTCTCTGGGCCCCACGTGGTGAGATGATTGTTTATGGAACCCACATGTGCCGCAGCGTGATGCAACTAAGCACAGCTAATATCTACTGAGGCCTCGGTGTGCAGCAAGCTGAGTGATTTGCACGCACAATTTCATTTAATCCACATGCCGCCCTATGGGGTGAGAACCATCAGGGCGGCCCACGTGGTGAGATGATCGTTTATGGAACCCACATGTGCCACGGCGTAATGCAACTAAGCACAGCTAGTATCTACTGAGGCCTCAGTGAGCACCAAGCTGAGTGATTTACACGCACAATTTCATTTAATCCACACGTCACCCTACAGGTGAGAACCATCAGGGAGGCCCTCCCCCCCCTTCACAGATGAGAAAGCTGAGGCCTGGGAAGGGGGAAAGATGAGGCAGCACTGGGTGCAGCCTGGGCTGGGTCCCCATCTGACTTGGAGCAGACTCCCCAGCTGGTGTCAGACGCGGCCTCCATAATGCTCAGGCACCACGCCCGGGGCAGGCGTATCCCACGGTTCTATCTGCGCCAATCAGGCCATGGCAGGTGTGCACAGCTCCCCTCACCACCACCTAGGCATCTCCCTCCAGGGTGACCCCGCCAGGGGCCCAGGAGGCAGCCCCAGGCCCACTGCACTGCCACTCACTAAGTCTCAGGGGTCTCATTTCATTTCCTTTAAAGATATAACCATCGTCATCAGAGGGCTACAACACAACGTAACGTGATGTGTATGAAATGTAGCCCACGGTAAACACAAAAAACACAACACAAAGTGTACCGTTTACAGGTGTAAGCAGAGGGTTACAAAACAGACTCCGTTTCTGCTGTGAATGGACTTTCCACTGATGTTGATAGCAATAAATTTTCTTTTAAGAAAGAGACCTAAAACTTACCTCCAGACTAACCAAGGAGTTGCGCGAGAGATCCAAAGATTTCAGACCTGTTAAACTCATCAGAGAATGTCCCAGGTGGGTAATCTTCCCTTGGTAAGTTCCAGGAATAGACAATGACCGAAGCTCAGCTAAGAATAAAAAAAATTATGAGATTTTAATCTTTTATTTTGCAAACAATTATTATAATAACAGTCAAGTTCTTGGTGTTTGGATATAGAGTAGAAACTGACACAGATTCTTGGTTTAATTCAACTTTACTCAGGCTCCTGAATCTTCTCCTCGGCCATCTGTGCCCTTCCTTGTAAAGTCCAGTTTAGTGCAGCCAAAACCCCCACCCTCAGTATCTGCTCAGGTTCCTCATCCCCAGATCCCACAGGTGGTGTCTGGTCACCCTGGCCTCTCTTATGCAATAATCCTGTTCGGTCGGTTTAGCCCAAATCCCCTTATTCCTCACGTGTCCTCTCAGTCATTTGCCATCCACTGCCCCTGCCCTGACCCTCGGCTATAAACTACCCCCAGGCCCCTGCTGTACTTGGAGTTGAGCTCCATCTCTCTCCCCCACTGCAAAATCCCAGCGCAGTGGCCCCAGGCCCACCTCGATGGTTCTGAATAAAGCCTTCCTCACCGTGCCTGACAAGGGTCATTCAAAACATTTCTTCCTCTAACAGTATATGTAAAAAGATTGAAGGACAAATGTTAACACAAGTGTCCTATTGTGGAATAAATCCCTTTATTTTCCCCCTTACACATTTCTGTATTTTCAGCTTTTCTTGGAGAGATATGTACCCTCGTAATCTGAAAGAGGCACCTAGAACCCAGTGCAATTCCTTTGGAGGTGGAATATCAGCACTGACAAGCAAGGAACGTACCTGAAGTTTCAGCTTATATTTATCTCTACAATACCTCCAAGCCCACACGCTTCTTCCCACCTTTACTGCCTCTCCCTCCAAAACCGTCTCTCCCCAGGAACACTTTCTAAACCATCTCCCGCCTCCACTTCTGGCTGCTCAATTCTGTCACCCCTTGCAGCCATCACCATCTGAAACCCACTAGCCGGGTAACCTCTCTGCTGTCCTCCTGTTACAACTGTGGTTGGGCTGTGCAAGCTCCGCGCACCCCATAAGCAGTCATTACATCAACGTTAACTACAAGATGAAAGTTTCCATAACCAAAAAGGCAGTTTAGATCTGAATACGTCAATCCTTTCCTGGGAACATTTATGTTTTAGAATATGTTTTGGTTTTTTTGTTTCTGTTTTGAGATGGAGTCTTACTCTGTTGCCCAGGCTGGAGTACCATGGTGCGATCTCGGCTCACTGCAACCTCCACCTCCTGGGTTCAAGTGAGTCTCCCGCCTCAGTCTCCTGAGTAGCTGGGATTACAGGGACGCGCCACCACATCCGGCTAATTTTTGTATTTTTGGTAGAGACGGCGTTTCTACTAAAACCCCACGTTTCCCTGTTTCCTCAGGTAGCCCTCAGGCATCTCAGGTGCAGCTAAACAGAAGGACGCTGCCTGGTTTTGCCCCACTTGGAGGCACACAGGACAAGCAGCTCATTGTCCCCCATACCCTGCCACCGGGACAGGGTCAGGAGGGGACAAGGTGCAGTGACCTTTGGCTCATGTTCCTGAAGGAAAAGGGTTTCCGTGACAGTCTTATGGTTTCCTGACCATGTTGGCCAGGCTGGTCTCGAACTCCTGACCTCAAGTGATCCATCCACCTCAGCCTCCCAAAGTGCTGGGACTACAGGCATGAGCCACCGCGCCCAACCAGAATATGTTTTGATTAAGTTTAAAATTTGGTTTGAGCTCCTCCAGTTCCAGGCAACATGGAGGGGACACATTTCACCTGCTCCTCCCGCACATTAGACCCACCGCCCTGGAGGAAAACATACAGAACAAGCACCGGGGGACTGAAAGGAACAGAAGCCAACCAGCCAGGGGCCTCGGCACTCGAGAGAGAACCCAGCGCTGAGTCCCTGGCTTGACTCTGGGGTTTTGTTTCTGCTTATCTACTACACATCCCACTCCGGGTGCTACAGAAGCCAGCAGCCCAGAAACACCGAAAGACCAAAAACCGTAAGCCTGCTCTCGACGGCCAAAGGCCCAGGAGGGGCCTGGCAGGACAGACTGTCTGCACATCACCAGCCCTCCTGCAACCACACACACTGTTCACATCATCAGTCCTCCTGCAAGCAAACCCCCACCCACCCACCCACACACAACCACACACCCACCCACAACCACACACACACACACACACACACCCTCGTCCACCTGGCACCAGGAGGGGCCTTGCAGGATGGACTCTCTGCACATCAGCCCTCCTGCAAGCAAACCACACACACACACACACACACACACACACACACACACCCTCGTCCATCTGACACCAGGAGGGGCCTTGCAGGACACTTTCACATCATCAACCCTCCTGCAACCACACACACTTCACATCATCAGCCCTCCTGCAAGCAAACCCCCACTTGCACACACACACACACACACACACAAATGCCCCTCGTACACCTGGCCTTGTGCAGCAGCCAGCACTGGGGTGTGAGAATGGATCCTGACTGCTGTCCTGGCCTGGCTAGAACGAGGTGGTGCCCTTCACCCTCCCAGCCAGTAGGGTCTGCCAGAGGCCATGGGTGAGACAGGCGCTCCACAACTGTCCCGGCAACAAGGTGGCACCCAGCAGGCTCGAGTGAGGAGTCTTCTCAAGTAAGAGGATTTAAACAGGAAGCAGAGTCTCATGACATCATACCCAGCATGTCCACAATACGATAAAAAATGACCAAGAACCAGAAAAATGGCAATTTGAATGAGAAAACACAGTCAAACAACAAATACCACCAAGAGAGAACACAGAAGTCAGGTCTAACAAGGATTTTAAAGTGACTGTCATAAAAAATGCTTCAATGAAAAATTACAAACCCTTGAGACAAAGGAAAAATAGCCTTAGCAAAGAAACAGAAGATATAAAGAAGAAACAAATAGAAATTTCAAAGAAAAATACAGTAACAAAAAAATCACAAGAGCAGTTTAATAGCAAAATGGAGATGACAGATGAAAACTGTAAAACTGTAGAGAAAAACTAAGAGAACTTGTCACGAGCAGACCTGCCCTAAGACAATTGCTGAAGAAATTTTTTCAAATATAAAGGAAAAACGAAAGAAAGAAACCTAGAGCATTGTGGAATATAGAAAAAATAACGGAACAGATAAACATGCAAATAAATATGTTTCCTCCTGAGTTATTGAAAAGGCTAGGTATTTAAAAAAATCGTAATATTAATATGGTTCTCAAGGTATGCAGAGGAAATACTTAAGACAACTAAATTGTAAAGGGGAGTGGATAGAGACCTAAATGGTGATAAAGTTTCTGTATTTCACTTAGAAGTGGTAAAATATCTATACAAGTAAACTGTGTTGAATGACATAAATACATTGTAATTTGTATAGCCACCACTATGAAAACCATACAAGGAGATATACACCAAAACATAACAGATAAATCAAAATGAGACACTAAAAATATTCGAGTAAGTCACAGGAGGCAGGAAAAAGGGTAACAGAAGAAAAAACACAGGAAACGATCAAAAAACAATAAAATGGTACACTTAAGTTCTAATATTTAACAATTAGATTAAATGTAAATGGCCTAAAACACTACTACAAGACAGAGATTAGCGGAGTGAATAAAAATAATGAACCAGGAAACTAATTTCAAATATAAAGATACAGGTAGGTTAAAAGTTCAAAGCAAATGGATAGGAAAAGATACGCCATGCAAAAACCAATCAAAAGAAGCTACAGTAACAACAGTAATATCAAATAAGACAGATGTCTCAACAAAGAAAATTACCAGGAAAAAAGAGGAAGAAGGTCCAGGCACGGTGGCTCACGCTCGTAATCCCAGCATTTTGGGAGCCCGGCAGAGATCACCTGAGGTCAGGAATTCGAGACTAGCCTGGCCAACATGGAGAAACCCCGTCTCTACTAAACATACAAAAATTAGGCAGGCGTGGTGACAGGTGCCTGTAATCCCAGCTACTCGGGAAGCTGAAGCAGAGGAATCATGTGAACCTGGGAGGCGGAGGTTGCAGTGACCCAAGATCGTGCCACTGCACTCCAGCCTGGGGGACAAGAAGGAAACTCTGTCTCAAAAAAAAAAGAGGGAGACTACATATACTAAAAGGGTCAGTCCACTAAGAAGGTATAAAAATCCTAGCTATGTAATTCAACAAACAGAGCTTCAAAACATAGAAAGTGAAAAAAGAAATAGACAAATCCACAATTATAGTTAAGGGTTCCAGACCCCTCTCTCAGTCATTAATAGAGTCACTAGACAGAAAATCAGCAAGGATACAGAAGAACTGAACAATACCATCAACCAACAGGATCTAATTGATATTTATGTATTTACATAACACTCCACTCAACAACAGAATACACACACATTCAAGTGCACCTGGAACATTCAACAACATAGACCAGATGCTGGATCATAAAACAAACCTTGACAAATTTAAAAGAATTAAAATCATACAGATTATGTTCTGGCCATAATGGAATCACACAGAAAAATAACAGGAAAATAGCCACACATGGAACGTTAAAAACATACTCCTAAAATTCCACAGGTCAGGCCAGGCGTGGTGGCTCATGCCTGTAATCCCAGCACTTTGCGAGGCCGAGGCGGGCAGATCACGATGTCAGGAGATGGAGACCATCCTGGCTAACACGGTGAAACCCAGTCTCTACTAAAAAATACAAAAAAAAAAAAAAAAAAAAAAAAAAAAAAAATTCGCTGGGCGTGGTGGTGGGTGCCTGTAGTCCCAGCTACTCGGGAGGCTGAGGCAGGAGAACGGCATGAACCCAGGAGGCAGAGCTTTCAATGAGCCAAGATCGTGCCACTGCACTCCAGCCTGGATGACAGAGCGAGACTCCACCTCAAAAACAAAACAAACAAACAAAAAATTCACAGGTCAAACAGGAAGTATCGAGGAAAATTCTTAAAATATGCTGAACTGGATGAAAATTAAAATACAACATAACAAAATTTGTGGATACAGCTAAAGTAGTGCTTAGAGGAAAACTTGTGGCACTATTTATAATAGAAAATAAGAAAGTCTCAAATCAATAATCTACAGTTTTGCCTCAAGAATCTAGAAAAAGTATAAAATAAATGCAAAGCAAGCAGAAAGAAGGAAATAAAAAAAAGCAGAAATCAATGAAATTTGAAACTATAAAAACACTGGAGAAAAATCAAACCCAAAGTCGGTTCTTTGAAACTATCAATAACATTCGCAAGCCTCTAGCAAGACTAAAAAAGAAAGAATACACAGATTATCGATATCAGGAAAAGGGATATCCCTGTAAACCTTGCAGCACTAATCAGGGAAGAAGGGAGGACTCGGTGTGTCCCGAGGTCAGCTGCCCTCTCACCTGCTTCCTCAGAGCCACGTGGTGCCTACTGCCTCAGGATCACGTGGACTTTGTCACGAGGTTACAGTTCCCCTTAACTACTCTACAGATAATAACTTGGACATTATAAACCGTTAAGTTTTCCATTTGAGATATTCTTTCAGGACCTGGGGACTGATGCCAGCTGGTCTAAAGGACCCCACAAGCGGATTCACCAAAGAATGCAGTTTCCACACCCTGATAATTCCATGGCCTTTACCTTGACCAATTGACAACACCAATTTTCCAGCCCCTTACAATCCTGTTCCTTTAAAAACCCCAGCTCAGGCTGGGTGTGGTGGCTCATGCCTGTAATCCCAGCACTTTGGGAGGCCAAGGCAGGTGGATCACCTGAGATCAGGAGTTCAAGACCAGCCTGGCTAATATGGTGAAACCCTGTCTCTACTAAAAATATAAAAAATTAGCCGGGCGTGGTGGCACGCGCTTGTAATCCCAGCTACTCAGGAGGCTGAGTGAATCACCTGAACCTGGGAGGTGGAGGCTGCAGTGAGCTGAGATTGTGCCACTGCACTCCAACCTGGACGACAGAGTGAGACTCCATCTAAAAAAAAAAAAAAAAACGCTCAGATCTCCTTGGGGAGATGGATTGAGGCCTCCTTCCACCTCCCTGCTGGGCTCCTGCCAGCATTAAACTCCTTCTCTGCTGCAACCCCCGCTGTCTCAGTGTATCGGCCTGTGGCCCCCACAGCACCTGACTGAACCTGTTGGTCCAGTAACACCTGCAGACCACACACAGACATTAACAGGCTAACAAAAGAACACCAGGAACAACTCTACACACACTCCACAAGTTAGTTCAAATAAGCCAACTCCACAAAACCCCACACAGCCGGCTCGCGGTGAACTAGTACGAACGGTTCTCTAACGACCAGAGATACAGAATTTGTCATTTAAAAGCTTCAAAAACAGAAACTGACATGTCCATATGGTTTCACTGGAAAATTCCAGGAAACATTCAAACAATGAGCACAAACTCTACAGAACCTCTTCTAAATAAAAGAGAAGGCAACACTTCTCAACAGTTTATGAGCTCGGCTTCACCCTGACGCCAAAACCACACAAAAATAAGCCAACAAGAAGGAAACCGGCCACCAACATCCTCAAGAAGGCTGAGCCCGACAATCACCACAGAGTGGGCCCAGGAGAACCAGGGAGGGGGTCCCCAGCGGGAGGGCGGGCTGCGCTCCTGGGCAGCAGGGCTGGCTCCCTCTTCTCAGCGGATGTAACCCCCCAGTCACGGAACCACAGTGGCCCGCTAGACAGGCAGGGGCCGGGACGCGGGAACCCGAACGCGGGGAGGGGCCGCACCTGGGCACGGGGGGTGGGTCGCTCACCTGGGCACGCGCGCCCCGCCCGCCCTCGACCGTTCCGGACGCCCGCGGCGCCGCGCAGAGGGGTCCCGCCTGCCCACGGTCCGCCGCCGCCCCGAGAAGCTCGGCACCCACCCCCCGCCACCCTCACGCTTGCACCCCCGCCCGCCCTCCGGCGCACCCAGGTCGCGGTGAGGCCCTAGGCCGCTCTTCGCCCGAACTGCCTCCTCGCTCAGCAGCAGCCGAGGCCCAGCCCGCGCCATGTTTCAAACGGAGCCCTCGGACGGCGCCTGCGCGGCGGGCGGGACGAGGCTAAGAGAGGGGCGGGGCCTGCGCGGCGGGGCGGGGAGCGTGGCGGGGGGAGGGGGCGGGGCCTGCGTGGGCGGAACCAAGAGCCTGGCGGGGGTGTCTCCTGAATGGCGGTTCTCCCAGGTACTGGCCACGCGACCCCAGCCCCCGCCCCAGATAGCGCCCTGTCAAGGCATCACTGGGCGCAGCCGCCTTCTAGGCCCGGGTCCTTGACACACGCCGTGTCCTCCCGGGGAAACCCCGAGTAGGCGCGGTGGAATCGCGGCTGGTGGTGGGCGTGGGGACCCTGCCCCATCCAC
The DNA here is from genome assembly GCF_006542625.1 of Nomascus leucogenys. NCBI lineage: Eukaryota > Metazoa > Chordata > Mammalia > Primates > Hylobatidae > Nomascus > Nomascus leucogenys. The sequence goes on along the minus strand of NC_044386.1, from coordinate 513,059 downwards.
ACTCCGCTCCCACCCTGAACCCAGCGCCCCCGGGGACCCCCGACTCACCTAGACACCCCCCCCGACCCGACCCCCACGCGGGTGCCCCTCCAGAACCCCCAGCACCCGCCCGGAGCCTTGTCTGCTGCGCCTCCCGTCCAGCCCCGGGCCTCCCAGAGGTGGGCGGGAGCTGAGCTTCTCCCCAGCCAGTGACTCCCCACGGCCGGTCCTTCTCCACCCCAGAACCTCCAGAGATGTCACAGGCCCAGCACTGTGGCTCATGGCTGACGGCGCCCTGGAGGGTCCCCCTGTGTTTATCCCAGTGAGGTCCTTCTACAGAGCTTTCAAGGAAGACAGAGTTCAGCCTGTTTATTGGGAAGACTTTAATCCCGCTCAAGACACCTGCTGTGTCACCGTACTACTGTGGCCCAGCGCCTGGTGGAGTGAGTGCAGAGCCCCAGGGGTGTCTCCTCCCGGCCTTTCTCCTGGTGTCTAGGGGTACCCAGAAACCCTCACCCCAGATTAGACCAGCTCGTTGGCAACGTCCCTGGTATGTCACAGCCTGGGGGGTGATACACAAGGCAGGGTAGTGGAGGGTACGTATGGTGGTAGTAGACGAGGGTATACACAGACAGAGGGTGTACACGGGGAGTGTGTGCAGGGGCTGTATACAGGGGCTGTGTGCAGGGAGTGTGTGTGGATGTTGTAGGGGGTGTGTGCAGAGGTTGTACACGTGTGCAGGAGGTGTACTCAGAATGTGTGCAGGGAGTGTGTGCAGAAGGTGTACATGGGGTGTATGCAGGAGGAGTGTGCAGAGGGTGTACATGTAAGGGGTGTGTGCAGACAGTATACACAAGGGGTGTGTACAGAGGATGCACACAGGGTCTCTGCAGGGAGTATGTGCAGTGGTGTACATAAGGAGTATGCAGGGGTATATACAGGGTGTATGTGCAAGGGGTGTGTGCAGAGGGTGTGTGCAGGGGCTGTGTGGGGGTGTGTGCAACAGTGTGTGCAGGGGGTGTGTGCAGGGGCTGTGTGGGGGTGTGTGCAATAGTGTGTGCAGGAGGTGTGTGCAGAGGCGTGTGCAGGGGCTGTGTGCAGGAGGTATGTGCAACAGTGTGCAGGGGTGTACACAAGGTGTGTGCAGGAGGTGTGTGTAGAGGTGTGTACAGGGGGTATACGCAGGGTTTGTGCAGAGGATGTGTGTGGGAGGTGTGTGCAGGGGATCTGTGCAGGGAGTGTGCACAGGCTGTGTGCAGAGGCTATGTGCAGGGGGTGTGTGCAACAGTGTGCAGGGGGAGTATGTGCAGAGGTGTGTGCAGGGGGTATACACAGAGGGTGGTGGCTGGCGGTGGATGCAAGGCTGCATCTGTTCAGCCCAAGACGTTCCCTTGGTCCAGTGGTGTTAGAGCACATTTGGCCAGATTGCCTTCATCGGATATTTGACAAGCTGCAAACCCGAGGGCGTGCTGGTGTCTGAGGGCGCCTCTGTGCTGACCTCAGCATGTGCAGCAAGAGCCAGGGCACGGGGGGCGGCCTGGCCCATCTCAGGCAGTTGCTCTGTGGGAGGGTGGCTGTCTCCACTGACAACCCAGGGAGGTCAGCAAGGGGGAGCCCTGAGTTGGACTCGAGAGCTGTGGGAGCTGATGGCCCTTCTGGTCTCTGCCACAGCCCTTAGGCTGTAGAACACACGGCGTCATATTTGATCACTGTTCATGGGGCCTGCCAAACACTCAGCATTCCTGAGTGCAGATTGTCCCATAACTTTCCATGACCCCTCCTGCAAGACCGTGAAGGAGTTCAGGCACAGCTGAGACCTCACACCCCCAGCCCCATCACTGCCCCTGATATGCACTGAGTGGAATTCTGTCCAGCCAGGAGACAGAGAACAGTGGACAGCATCCCTGTTCTTCAGAAGCACACAACGACGGCAAACTGAAGGCCTCACGGGCCCTCACCCAACAGAAGTGGCTTTTCAGGGCATAACACAGGCCTCACGCACTGAGCCTCTTCCTCCTGGGCAGGTACCCAGCTGGCCAGACAGGGCAGGGCGAGTGGGACCTCAGTGGGCAGCCAGTCCAGGACAGAACCACACAGGGATGTGATGGAAGTACCAATGGGAACTTTGAAAACACAGCCTCTGCTCACCAAAGTATCCCAGCTTCACTGTAGAAAATACGACACTACAGAAGGCCACCGAGATTTGATATGCCGCCGTGCTGAGATAACCCGCGCTAACACGCCCTCATGTATCCTGCAGGTGTTTCTCGAGCCTGTGCGTATTGACAGTCATGAGGTTATGCTAAGCATTGCCATATGTATCTGCCACTAAGTAGCCTTTAACATTGTTTATTAAACACTTTTAATGGTTACGTTACACCATAAACCAAACCCAACTTTATCGTCCTGTCTTCTGCTGCTGAACGTTGTGTCTGCGTCCACTTCCTCACGGTGCTCACTCTGGTTGGCCACATCGTGAAGATCCATAGAGAGGTGGGAGCCTTCCGGCCTGGAGTGGGGCCGCAAAAGCACAGAGCCACAGAGAAGCCGGGAAAGCAAAAGCAGGGGCTGAGGTGCCTGGGCTGGGCCCCATCAGCCCCATGGCAGCGGCACCCGCACAAGCCTGGGGTCCCCAGCAGCAGGGATGCTGTCTGTGGGCCCAGGGCTCCTCCACGGCTTTGGGGGTTTTCTGCCAGAGGAGGGGGGTGGTTCTCCTGGGAGGGGCCCCAAGACAGGAGTCCCCAGACCTGGGCACGCCTCACCTTGGGTAGGGCCCCAACGCTTCAGCGGGTCTCACTGGCATCCCTAAACCTAGACCAGAGGAGAGTGCGCTGTGCCATCATCACGATGACCCCTCCTCATCTCAGCACACGCTCCCACGATGACCCCCTTTCCATCCCAGCGCACACTCCCACAATGCACTGTGATCACAACAACCCCTCCCCATCCCAGCGCACACTCCCACAATGCACCATGATCACAGTGACCCCTCCCCATCCCAGCACACACTCCCACAACGCACCATGATCACGACCCCTCCCCATCCCAGCACACACTCCCACAACGCACCATGATCACGACCCCTCCCCATCCCAGCGCACACTCCCACAATGCACCATGATCACAACGACCCCTCCCCATCCCAGCACACACTCCCACAACGCACCATGATCACGACCCCTCCCCATCCCAGCGCACACTCCCACAACGCACCATGATCACGACCCCTCCCCATCCCAGCGCACACTCCCACAACGCACCATGATCACGACCCCTCCCCATCCCAGCACACACTCCCACAATGCACCATGATCACAGTGACCCCCTGGGCTATCTGCTGCTCCCAAGGACTAATGGAGGCCTCTGTCCCCAGGTTCTATCCCGGGTTCCTCACAGGGCACCAGCCCTCAGGCCCAGTTAAATTCTGGAGTGGCTCTTTAGGCCCACAGGCCCAGGCCGCTATGGCAGCGCCCAGGTGGGAGATGCTCTCCGTGTGCTGTCTCCCTGACAGGTGCCCCATCCATAGCTTTCTAGAACATTCCAGGGAGGCTCCCAGGCCCCGAGCCTCAATCCTCAAGCCTGTGGGTCCCAGACTGCAGGCCCAGTGAGCCCTACAGAGACCAGGCCAGCGGAAGGAAACGGGGAGACCCACATGGTTAGAGAAGAGGGCTGGAGGTGTGGTCTGAGGGGCCTCTGGGCTTTCTCTAAACAGAGCAGGGGTGGGAGGAGGCTGTGATGTGCAGTGAGGGGACTTGAGAGGGAAATGGGGGCCTCCACCCACCCCAGGGACGGGCGCTCACCCCAGGCCCACCCGGCTCGCAGCATCCAAGCCAGGGCTACGCAGAGCAGCTGCGCCCAAACCCAGCTCCCTCTGGGTGCCCGAGCCAGGCTCGGAGATGCATCCTGCATCGTTCTTTCTCCATCCTGTGTCAAGAAGAAGACACAGGCAACCAGCGTGGCTGGGCTGGAAATCCACAGCCTAGTGGAGCGGCCTCGCCTGCATTCATGTGGCCAATGGAACTCGCAGCACACACATTTGCACTGTCATGCTCAGTTCACGTGTGCACACGCTCACAGCCACAGCACACAGTTCACACACCTGCTCACACAGCATACATACACAGGTGTACGTGCACATGCACACTCATGTACACACTCACCCACACACAGTCTCACACCCAGTTGCACACCCACACATGGACCTCCATCCACTGGTATCTGCCACACACCCACACATGGACCTCCATCCTCTGGTATCTGTCACACACCCACACGTGGACCTCCATCCACCGGTATCTGTCAAACACCCACGCATGGACCTCCATCCCACTCCAAGGCCTTTCCCCACATCCCCGGGCGGCAGGAGCCCAGCGGGCAGTGCAGAGGCATGGATGAGGGCGGGGGAGGTGGGTGGCACGAGCCACCTGCTCCCCACATCCTTCTCGAGAGGAAAGGAGGTGCCGGCCCACCCTGCCCACAGCTCCTCGGTGAAGCCACGTCTGGTCCGGGGCCAGCCGCCCCTTTGCTGGTTTCAGTTCCTCCTTTATCCATTCATAAACGTTGAACAAAAGCACTCTTTTCCCTCACGGTATCTCTAGCAGTTAAGATCAACATCAATATTTGAGAACTGTCAATACCGCATTTTACCCACTAACCTTCCCAAAAGTGAAACCGGATGGCACACGTAGCCCTTGCTGGGCTGTTTCCAGTGAACACAGTTGAGGGCGGGCTTGGGGGTTCTCCACGTTGTAATGTCTTAGGAGGGGGTGGGGCCACACCTTCCCACCTTGTCCAAGTAACAGGCCACGTGTGCGGTTTAGTTCACAGTGTGGAGGAGGGGAGTGTGAGGGCAGCGGGTGGGCCACTGTGTCCTGGTCTCTGTCCCACTGTGTGGCCAGGGAGGGAGTGCAGCTGTCCAGTTTAGGTTGAAACACCATCCATCGACATCTTTGGGGGATGCTGCCACTGCCCTTGACTCCTGCCCTTGTGTCTGGAAAGGGGAGGCTTCAGAGTGAATGGCCCGCAGCCTTCCAGTTGCAGGAGCTGGTATGGGAAGGGGCATCCCCATGGCTGTGGGCCGGAGCCCTGTAACGATGGGAAGTTTCAGTGCCCTCATAGGAGTTTCCCTGGAGCAGGTACCGTCGGTCTGGGAGCTTGTGAACCGCTCTGGGCTGCTGGGGCTGCACTGACAAAATGCACAGAGCCCAGCTACAAGTGGTGTGGCTGCAGGAGATGCCCTGGAGACCCGAGGCAGGCTGGGTGTCTCTACTGTCCCAGGACAGAACCCAGCTACAAGTGGCGTGGCTGCAGGAGACACCCAGGAGCCCCGAGGCAGGCTGGGTGTCTCTGCTGTCCCAGGACGGGGTCAGGACAGCTCAGCCCTCGCAGTCCTTGGCCAAGTGCTGCCCCACTCCGCAAGGGGCCCAGAGGGCTCCCACAGGCCTGCGGACCAGTGCTAGGCCTCACATCCCTGAACCACTCCAAAGCAGGGGCCGGGCCTCAGCTGGGGGGCATGGCACTGGGTGAGGTCAGAGGTGCCCCAAGCATGTGGCCTACAAGGTTTGTCCAAAACAAATTCTCTCCTGGACCCTGGAGGGGAAGCAGAGGCCGGCTGTTTCCTACAGTTTCCAACACCAGAAAGCCCAGGACTTCTCAGGGAAATCTTGTTTTCCAGCTTTTTCCGAAAGTGCCTGATGGGCAGGCATGCACCCCTCTCAGACAAGCCCCCCAGCCCCTCAGCCACTGAGCCGTGACCCTCTCCCCAGGAAGGACTGGTGGGGTCTCAGACAAGCCCCCCAGCCCCTCAGCCACTGAGCCGTGACCCTCTCCCCAGGAAGGACTGGTGGGGTCTCAGACAAGCCCCCCAGCCCCTCAGCCGCTGAGCCGTGACCCTCTCCCCAGGAAGGACTGGTGGGGCTGGGGCACTGCCACCACCTGGAGCTGCATCTTCAGCCGCCTGGCAGGAGCTGCGCCTGCACATGGCACCCGTGAACGCCGGCGTCTTCCTCTCTCCTCCCAGGCACTTGGCATCTTCCAGGGCTGCTGCCTCCTGAGCCCACTCGATATGGTTTAGATGTTTGTCCCCACAAATCTCATGTTGAAATGTAATCACCAGTGCTGGAGGGGGGGGCTGGTAGGAAGTGTTTGGATCACAGGAGTGGGTCCTTCATGAATGGCGTGGGTCATCCTGTTGGTGATGAGTGAGTTCTCACTCTGGTAGATCTGGTAGTTTAAAAGTGTGTGGTGGCTGGGCGCAGTGGCTCACACCTATAATCCCAGCACTTTGGGCAACTGAGGCAGGTGGATCACTTGAGGTCAGGAGTTCAAGACCACCCTGGCCAACATGGTGAAACCCTGTCTCTACTGAAAACACAAAAATAATTAGCCGGGTGTGGTGGTATGCACCTGTTATCCCAGCTACTTGGGAGGCTGCGGCAGGAGAATTGCTTGAACCTGGGAGACAGAGGTTGCAGTGAGCTGAGATTACACCACTGCACTCCAGCCTGGGCGACAGAGTGAGACTCCGTCTCAATTAAAAAAAAAAAGTGTGAGGCACCTCCCCCCTCTGACTTGCCCCCCTCTCACAGCCCCCCTCTCACAATGTGAGATGCCTCCTCCCTCTGACTTGCCCCCCTCTTACAATGCCATGCATCTGCTCCCCCTTTACCTTCCACCACAACTGGAAGCTTCCTGAGGCCTCATCAGAAGCAGATCCTGCCACTACACTTCATGTACGGCCTACAAAACCATGAGCCAATTAAACCTCTTTTCTTTATAAATTACCCAGTCTCAGGTTTTCCTTATAGCAATGCAAGAATGGCCTAGTACACCACCTCTGCCTCTCTTTCCACCATCTGCTGTTAAAAGCAGGCTGATCAGGATCGGGGCCAGCATCAGATATAACCTGGCATCCCCTGCAAAGTCCCAGGCTTACCCCACTATGGCTTGGGGACCTGCGGCTGCTTGCTCCTCATCTCTGAGGCTTCAGGAGCCCAGAGCTCAGAGTCCCTTAGGGCCAGGGCAGAGTGTGGCCTGGGGGCCACCAGCCTCAGGAAGCCCAAGGCCTCCTCCAAGCAGGAGTTTGCTCAGAGCCAGAGCCGCCCGACCCCATATGGCCCAGTGACCATCACTCAAAGCTCACCTTCTCCTTGAGCCTCTGGTCAGCCGACCAGCCCTGACTGCTCCCTGGCCACTGGCCACATCCCCCCTCCTGCCCCCTGCCCCCCGCGCTGACCAAGCTCCACTGCCTCAACCCCGCAGGCTCCAGCACCGCTGTCCACTGCTGCTGGGTGCATTCCATCGGGCAAAGCCTTGTCTCATGAGGCTGGGGCTCAGCATCACAGCCTCTCTGTCGGTTCCTGCAGGCAGTGGACATGGTGGGTCCCCACTGTGAAGATCCCAGCCTCTGGGGGCCCAGACGCCATAGCTGCGTTTCTGGCTGGGCACACACTGGGGTGAGCAGGCTCCCTGGCTGTGTGGCTGTGAACAAGCCCATCTCCGAACTCCAGTTTTCTCATCTCTAAAAAATAAAAATAAGAGGGCCCTCAAGGGGACTGGCAGTTCCCAGCCCTCTTGGGCCTTGCCCATTTCTGGTGTAGAGGATGGAGCCATCTCTCACAGCTCGGATTGGTGACAAGCAAGCATGAGGCTACGGTGGCATTTTCGGGTAAAGTTTAGATTTTCCAGAAGAAGAAACGTGTAACTGGCACATACCCTGTCCCCCTTCTCCTTTGCACTGAACAAAGTGGTGATGTCTGAAACTGCAGCAGCCGCCTTGGGATGATGAGGGCAAAGAAAATTGGCATCAGCGGGGTGCCCAACCTGGGCTCCAAACCACGGACACTGCTGCTAGGACTAGATTGTGGCTAAGAGAAAGAAAACACAACAGCTGAGTGACTGTTGCACCCAATGCCTTTCTGTGGACCCTGGCATCTGCCGAGGTGGTGGGCACAGCATAGGTGGCCCAGGCATGTGTGCAGGTGCCCGTAACAAGGCCTGGAAGGAGGCTGTGCCTGCCCAGTGGAGGGACCCCCTTTCTCCGTGGGGAGATAGAGCCCCGGGAGGGGGCAGGAGCTGCAGCATGGGAGCGGCTGGGGCTGCGGAGGGGAGCTCTTGAGGACCCCACCTTCCCAGGGCTCAGACAGAGGGAGCCAGCTGCTGGGGACGTCCCTCCATCTGTTGGGACAGAGGGAGCTGGCTGCTGGAGACGTCCCTCTGTCTGCTTCATGTACAGCCTGGCCTGAGTCCAGGTCCAAGCAGTCTGTGTGGATGAAGGAGTGGGTCGGGATGGGGAATAAACAAAAGCCTGAAATGTAATCAGCCGGCTTCGCAGCTATGGCAAGCAAGCAGGCCCCCTGCATCCTGGCAGTCAGCACTGAGCCCGCTAGAGCCAGCCTTGTCCTTAGAGGCAGCACCGGGAGAATGAAGTGCAGGTGAGAGGGGACCTTTGCTGCCCAGAGGCATGCGGTCTATTGGTTGCATGTTTGCGCTCCTGCAGGAGTCACAGGTAGAACCCCATCCCCAGTGCTGCGGCGTGTGGAGTGGGGTCCTCCCAGTGGGATCCGTGCACTCATAGGAGAGGGTTGCCCTCCCCTTTCTCTGTCGCACCAAGAAACCAGGAAGGGCCCTCACTAGGAGGCCAGTCAGCTGGTGCCAGGATCTCCGGCTTCCACCCCAGAGCAGTGGGAGCTTCCTGTGTCTGCTGCTCAGGCTGCCTGTGTGTGGTTTTCTGCTACGGCCACCTGAGCTGATTAAGACCTCCCTCAAAATCTGTGCAAAACCCCAGCGCTTTGAATGTCACCTCTTAGGCCAAAGCTGTGATAAACGTAGGGATCTTGAGAGGTGCTTTTCCTGGGTTATGGGGGGGTGGGGGTGGGGGGTCTAAATGCAATCACGCGTGTCCTTCTAAGAGACAGAAGAGAGACACAGAGAGAAGAGACACGGAGGAGCCAGCCATGGAGAGAGACAGCAGAAGCTGGAGGCAATGGGAGGATGCTGGTCCGGAGCCTCCGGAGGGAGTGGGGGCCGTGTTCCAGAAGCGTGAGAGTTCTGTGTGTTGTTCTGAGCCCCTAAGGCTGGGGTAACTTGTTCCAGCAGTCATGGGAAGCTGACACATCCCAAACACAGCAGCAGGAGAACACAGGACTGAGACACCATCCCCATCACACCCCAACACACGAAGACTGACGGTGGCGGGTGCTGCGCATCTCACCCGGAGCTCTGAAGGCATTTAGCTGAGTCCTGTTCTGACCTGAGGCCTGGCGCCTGCAGAGCCTTGTCCAGAACCGTCAGGGAGTCCTGGGTCCTCGCTTCCCTCTGGAGCTGTGCACCTGGACGGAGTGAGAGACACCAGCCTCCACTGCCAGGAAGATCCAGGGTCCTCAGGGACCAAGAGGCAGGACACGGCCGCTTGCAGGGTCCTCGGGACATCTGTGCGGCCTTCGCTACCCGAGCCCCGAGGCGCCATCCTCATGTGTCCTTCGGGCTGGTCCAGGAGGAGGCCCTGCGGCGGCCACAGACTTGGGGGACAAAGCCCCAGGAACTCAGAACCTCGTGGGTTTTGGAAAAGGAGCCGTGCAGCAAGGTCCCAACGCCTGCAGGGAGCTGAACGGGGAGCCGCGCGAGGAAGGGACCCAGTACCCAAATACTGACCCTACGAAACGCACCGCGGGTTCTCCAGCCGTGGGGATCGCCGCGGTGCTCTCCAGAGACCGCAGCTGCAGGAGCTGGGCGGTGGCCAGCAGGCATGTCCCTGGCAGGCGCCGCGAGGGTGCGATCTCGGCCGAGAACCACAGGCGTCCACGGAGGGACTCATTCTCCGTGCCCATCTCACAGGGAGCGAAGGAGGCGGAGGGAGCCCCGGACTCACTGGGTTCTGACCCAGACCCTTCTCTTCTGCAGGGTGGAGTCCTCCTCCCAGGGAAGCCCAGGCGTGCGTTTAGGAGACCCAGGGACACTCAGGGCCATCACCTGCCCCTCTCTGGGGCTCCCAGAACTTCACACAGTGCCCAGTGTCCTCCCGCTGGGATCCTCCTGCCCGCGAGGGGCGTCCGTGTCCCCCAGCACCCCAAGGAAGAGAATGAGCTGTCTTTGGTGGGTGCTGTGCTATTTTCTGTCCTTATTTCACCTAGAATGGCCATTTCCAGAACTCAATCCCTGCAAATGAATTTTTTCAAACGCCCCTTTTCAGTATCAAGGAGCAGGAAGCAATATCCTTTAAAAACCGATCGGCCATACATTTCTGCTCATTAAATAAATATTTTTACTTTGGACCCGATTGATTTTTCAGACACACGGAACAATGGGACTGACTCACCTGTGTGCAGCTGGGAGCCTCCTTCCTCCCCGGGGACCTTTGAAGTCACAGTGAGGTGGCCACACCTGGTGCACAGGTGGAGCCCGGCCGATAGGCACCTGAATTCTCACCAACTTCACAGGGTGTTCAGAAACGGGCTCTCACTCGGCCGACACGCCCCCTTCCTGGATCCCTGGGGTGGGATGCCCAGTGTGGCATGCACCGGAGAAAGGGTGAAAACCAGCGGAGAGAGGGCGGGGAAAGGCTCCCCCACAGGCATGTCAAGGAGAGAACCTGCAGTTCCACCACACCCTCCAGCCCCCTCCCAGGCAATCTCCCCGCTCCAGCATCTCAGCCTCGGCCCCTGACCCCTGACCACCTCGCTCCTTGGTATCCAGAGCGAGGCCGGGACTCAGGGAGGGCTGCACCGTTCACTTCTGTAAGGGAGCCTCCATTCAGTCAGTCATTCAACAAACATGAATCCAGAGCCGCATGCACTGCTGGTCCCATCCCAGGTGCTGGTCATGGAGCAGAGAAAGTTTGAAGGCCGTGGTGTCTACTGAGGGGGGCAGATGACAAACCAGGAGCACGAGTCACAGCACACACTGGCGCAGCTGCAGGGAGCTGGGCAGAGCCGGACCTGGCACATGGGGCAGGAGGCTGCGGCCCTAACATGGTGGTGGGTGCCACAGACCTTGTCAGAAGGTGTCTGAGCAGAGACATTGATTTGGTTTCATTATCATATAGAACAGAATAGAAAACTCAGACATGAAGCTGCGCACCTGCACCCATCTGATCTTTGACAAGACCGACAAAAACAAGCCGCGGGGAAAGGACTCTCTGTCCAATAGATGGTGCTGGGATAAGCAGCTCAGTCACAGGCAAAAGCAGGAAACTGGACTCTTACCCTTCCGCATAGACGAAAATCAACTCTAGATGGATTAAAGACTCAAATGCAAGACGTCAAACTATAAACATCCTGGAAGACAACGTCTTCTTGACGTTGGTGTTGGCAAATAACTCTGGCTAAGTCCCCAAAAGCAATTGCAACAAAAACAAAAATGGACAAGTGAGACCTAATTAAACTAAAGAGCTTCTGCTCCGTAGAAGAAACTGCCAGTGGAGGAAACAGACACCCTACAGAATGGGAGAAAATGTCTGCAAACTGCGCATCTGACAAAGGCCTAATATCTAGCATCTATAGGACGCTTAAACAAATCAACAAGCAAAAAACAACCCCATTAAAAAATGGGTAAAGGACAGGAACAGATACTTCTCAAAAGAAGACGTACAAGGGACCAACAAGAAAAAATTCCCATTATCAGAGAAATGCAAATCAACACCACAATGAGATGCCAGCTCAGCAGTCAGAATGGCGATTATTACAAAATCAAAAAACAACAGATGATGGTGAAGCCAAAGGAAAAAGGTAATGCTCACGCACTGCTAGTGGGAACATAAATTAGCCCAGGCCCGTGAAGAGCACTCTGGAGATTCCTCAAAGATCTTAAAACACAGCTACCGTTCAACCTAGCAATCCCATTACCGGGTATATACCCAAAAGAAAATAAAGGATTCTACCAAAAGGACACATATGTTTGTCACAGCGTTATTCACAATAGCAAGACATGGAGCCAACCCAGGTGCCCGTCAGTGGTAGAATACATAAAGAAAATGTGGTACATATACACTGTGGAATACTACGTAGCCATAAAAAGAATGGAATCGTGTCCTTTGCAGCAACATGGATGCAGCAGGAGACCATTCTCCTAAGCAAATTAATGCAGGAACAGAAAACCAAATACCGCATGTTCTCACTTACAAGTGGGAGCTAAACATTGAGGACACGTGGACAAAAATATGGGAACAAAAGTCACTGGGGCCTCCTGGAGGGTTGGGGATGGAGGATTAAAGAACTTCCTTCAGGTATGATGCTCGCCATCTGGGTGATGGCACCCGTCCTCCAAACCTCAGCATCACGCAATATTCTCATGTAACAAATCTGCACGTGTGCCCCCTAAATCTAAAATAAAAGTTGAAATTTTAAAAGTAAAGTAAGATAAATGTCATATCAGTTATTTAATCAGTCAAACGTTTCCTTTAACACCTTAAATAGAAACAGTCGTAGGTATTGGAAGAATAAATGAAGAATTGGAATGGAAGTCCACAGACGCAAAATGGGCAAACAATTAACATATGTAAGCAGGTATTTGTTGTTTTTAGTAGGTCTCAATGTTGTTGTTTACACATTTGTCAGTTGGTTGGTTGTTTATGGTGAATATTCATTTGATTCAGGTAAGTGGTTCATTTTCCAATTCCTGGAGTGAAGCCGCTACAAACAGTCATGTGTAGATTTTCCCGTGAAATAAACTTTCATTTCTCCAGCATGCGTGTCCAGGCAGGGGATTGCTGGATCCCAAGGTAAGCGTAGTCATAACGTTAAAATACACTGCCACCTTGTCGTCTGGAGCAGCTGCCGCACGTCACACCCCCAGCAGCGGCGCGGGAGAGCCAGGGCTCCGCGTCCTCACCAGCGCTGGGTGTGACCACGTGTTTCCTTTTTCCTTGCGCTGTTCTCACAGGTGTGTGGTGGTTCCACGCATCAGTGGTGTACATTTTTATTCTCTCGTGGCTGATGATGTCGAGCATCTCATGTTCTTATCTGCCATCCAAATGTCTTTGGTGAATGAGTTGTCCCCTCTTTTGCCCATTATTCATCTACTTGCGTTGTGTTAGTGTGTTTGTGTTTCATTCTCGTGGCAGGGCTGTCAGTGGGACCGAGACTTAAAAACTCCAATTCCCACGTGTCCACTGTTACTAGATAAAAACGCTGTTGACACGTGTGTGCTGATCTTGTATCCTGTGACACTGCTGAACTCATGGACTAGTTATACGTGAGGTTTTTGTGTCCTTTTTGGTAAATTCCTCGGAATGTTCTACGTAAACAATTATGCTTTCTGTAAATAGAGATGGTTTTATTTCTTCCTTTCTTGTCTGAATGCCTTTTGTTTCCTTCTCTTGCTTTATTGCACTAGCTAGGACTTTCAGGATGATGTTGGCAAGGATGGGAGTGGGGACCGCCTATCCTCATTCCAGATTTTAGGGAGGAAGTATCCAGTTTTTCACCACTATGGGCGATGTCATCTGCGGGTTTTTAATGGATACATTCCATCTGGTTAAGGAAGTTCCCCACTGCTCCTAGTTTGCGGAGACTTTTTCCATGAATGATTCTTGAATTTCGTCATTGTTTTTTGCGTCATTTGAGATGATCATGTGTGTTTTCTTCTTTGGTCTGTCAATGCAGTGGAGAGTGCTGATTGAATTTCAAATGTTTAGCCAGACTTGCATGCTACTGTCACAATTTATGCTGGTTCTTCTATATTACTTACTTTTGCATCTATGTTCATGAGAGATATTTGTACGTAGTTTTGTTTCTCGTACTGTCATTTATCTGGCATTGGCACTGGAGTAATGCTGTTCTCATAACATGAGTAGGAAAGCATTTCTCTTCTATTTTCTGGAGGAGATTGTGCAGAATTGGTAACATTTCTTCATTACCTGTTCATAAAATCTGCTAATGAAACTATCTGTGTCTGGAATTTTCATTTTCAGAAAGTTTTTCTGCTATGAATTCAATTACTTTAATACAAAAGGGCTGTTCAGGCCACCTATTTCTTGTTGAGTGAGTTTTGGTAGTTTGTGGCTTTTAAAGAATTGGCTTATTTCTTCAAAGTTGCCAGATGTATGTGCAGGGAGTAGCTCATAATGTTCGCGCATTGCCCTCTTAATGTCTGTGGGTCAATAGTGATATATCCTCTTTCATTACTGATACTGGTAATTTCTCTCTCTTTCTCCCTCGCTAATCAGTCTGGTTAAAGCTTTATCAATTTTACTGATCTTTTCAAAGAACCAGCCTCTAGTTTATTGATTTTTCTTTGTTGTCTTTCTGTTTTCTATTTCATTGGTTTCTCTTATCTTTACTCTTTCCTTCCTTCTGCCTGCTTTCGGTTTAATTTGCTCCTATTTTTGTAATTTCTTAAGGTGGAAGCTTACATTGTTGATTTATAATTTTTTTCTGTTTTTAATATTAGCATTTCTTTATTCTTTTCTAACTAAATGCTTCTAGGGCTATAAGCATTTAGTTCTATAAATTTCTCTCTAAGCACTGTTTCATTTTGCTGTGTTATATTTTTCATTTTCATTCAGTTCAAGTGATTTCTAGTTTTTCTGAGCCATTCTCCTCAACATTTGCATTGTCTAAGGAGTGTGTTGTTTAATTTCCACCTATTTGGAGGTTTTCTAGGCATTTTTATGTTATTGATTTCTAGTTTAACGCCATTGTAGGTTTTTTGTTATTTTAAATTTGTTCACATGCATTTTATGACCAAAAAGAAAGTGTATGTAGATGTTGTTTGGCAGAACGTTTTATAAATGTTAGTTAGGTCCAGTTGGTTCCTGGAGCTGGTTAGTTCTTCCATATCCTTGCTAATTTACTGTCCACTTTTCTATCAGCTACTGAGAGAGGAGTTGTTATGGACTGAATTGTGTCCCACAAAATTCACATGTTGAAGCCCTAACCCCCAATGTAACTGTGTTTAGAGACAGGGCCTGTGAGGAGGTGATTATGGTTGCAAGAAGTCATATGAGGGGGCCCGATTCAGTAGGACTTGTGTCCTTATAAGAAGATGGAAAGAAGCCAGGAATCGTTCACTGTCCATACCAGCACAAAAAAATACCACATGAGAACACTGAGAAGTCAACCCCAACAGCCTTCATCTTGGTCCTCCAGCTTCCAGAATGGTGAGAAAACAAATTTTTGCCCTTTAAGGCCCTGGTCTGTGGTATTTTGACATGGCAGCCCTAACTGACTGAGATGGGAATGTTGGGGCCACCAATTCCAGTGTGGAGCTGCCTGTTCCCTTTCAGGTCTATTGTCTTTGTCTTGTGTGTTTGGAAGCCCTTTTGTTGGGTGCATATGTGTTTAGGATTACTAGGTCTTCTTGGGTAGTTGATCCTTTGTCATTATGCAACGTCCCTCTTTACTTTTAGGAATTTTCCTTGCTCTGAAATCTACTTTGTCACTTCAGTTTTTTAAATTGGTGTTTGCTTGGCATATCTTTTTCTATGCTTTTACGTTTAATCTGCCTATATTTCGTATTTAAAGAGGGTTTTTGTAGACAGCCTGTAGATAAGACTTGCCTTTATCCAGTCTGATAATTTCTGCCTTTAATCAGTATGTTTAGATCATCTACATTTATATTCATTACTGATGTGTCTGAATTTAGGTCCAGCATTTCTTGCATGTCCTCTGTTTTGTGCCTCTGATTTTTTCCCTTTTTCCCCTTTGCATGCCTTCTTTTGGATTATTGGGATATTTTGTAGTATTTCATTTTGATTTATGTAATGGTCTCTTGAATTCTATCTCTGTGTATTGTCATTCTAAGGATTGCAATATACATTCTAACTCTTCCTCACCTTGCCAGTCTATGCAGAATTAATATTTTACCACTTCTGGCTGGAATGCTGGGACCTTGTCCCCACCAAGGCCCCTTCACTGTGCCCTTTGTCACAGTCATCGTATCGTGTCTGCACATACTGAAAATTCAACCATGCAATGTTGTTCATTGTTGCTTTCAACCATCATATGTACTTTAAAGACTCATCTACATGCTGTCTACAAGAAATTCATTTTAAATGTAATGATACAGACTGTTTCACAGTAAAAGGATGGGAAAAGACCTATCAGGCCAACATCAGTTACACAAAAATCCTCAAACAGCTCTATTCATGTTAGACAAAATAGATTCAGAGCAAGAAAAGTCACTCGGGGTAAAGAGGAGAACAATAGTGTGCTGTGTTTCCTTGGACATTTACTGCTTGTCTTGCCCTTTCTTCCTTCTTGGGGTTGTGGGTTTTCCTCTGGTGTCTTCCCTCAAGCTGAAGAACTTGCTTTAGCATCTTTTCAAGCAGGTGTCCTGGCTACAGATTCTCTTAGTGCATCCTCACTGGAGAATGTCAATTTTTCTTTCATTTCTGAAGGGTGTTCTCACGTCGATTTTTCCTTCATTTCCGAAGGGTGTTCTCGCATCGATTTTTCCTTCATTTCCGAAGGGTGTTCTCGCGTCGATTTTTCCTTCATTTCTGAAGGGTGTTCTCGTGTCGATTTTTCCTTCATTTCTGAAGGGTGTTCTTGCGTCGATTTTTCCTCCATTTCTGAAATTCTTGCAGATGCACAACTCTGGCTTGGTGCTTCCTTTGGTTTCATGTTTTCAATGTTCTTCCACATCGTGGTCTGCACAGCATCTGGTGAGAAATTGCAGCCTGGATTATTGTGCCCTGTAGGGGATGTGTCATTTCTGTCTGACTGCTTCTCTGGAACTAATTAAATGAGTTAAACCAATGCTTTTTCTCCAGCAAACATTTGGACACCTGTCTTTTATCACCTACTTGTCACTGTGGGAAACTCAGCTCTCAGCCCAGGGGGTAAAGCAGATGTTGACAGGTGGTTGGAAATCAGTTGCCCTCCTTGGCTGACATGAGCCCCAGGGAGGATGTTGACTAATCAATGGCCTTTGGGGAAAGAGCAGTATCAGGTCCAGAGAGAGGGAACCATCCCCAGCTTATCCAAAAGAGGAGGGTACGATTGAGTCCCCCCTCAAAAGGTATGTCCAAATCCCAACATCCAGTGCCTTATTTGGAAGTCAGGTCTTTGCAGATGTCATTAAATAAGATGAGGTCACCCTGGACTGGAGTGAGCCTAATGATGACACCCTTACAAGAGAGAGAAATTTGGACACACAGAGAAGGAAGGCCAGCATAGTGTGATGTTGTCACAAGCCAGGGACAACCCAGGATTGTGGACAACACCAGAAAGGGAAAGAGGCAAGGAAGGTTCCTCCCTGGAGCCTTTGGAGAATGCATGGTCCTGTGGACACCTTGAATTACACGTCTGGTCTCTGAAACAGTGATAGAATACACTTCCAGTGTTTCCAGCCATGTAGTATTCAATAATTTGTTATAGAAGTCCTAGAAAACACATACACACACCTTTCCTTTGTGTATTTAGCCTCTTTGTCGTTAAATCCCATAGGCCTGCTTTGGCCAAAGATGCAGGTTCCTACTTCTTGGCCATGAAGAGAAGGTTTCCCTGGCCTGGCCACATTGCTTTTGGGTTCAGCCTCATTGCTGACTTAGGGACAGCAGGAACTTGTCCTCAGGAGAGGTTCTGAGGGAAGCAAGAGGCTCTGTAGCCTCTCGCCAGCGGACAGGCGTCTCTTCAGTATGGACAGAATTGAACGAGTGAATGGCCAGCTCCTGAGTCCCACTGGCTAAATGGGGGGTCGGGCTTTGCTTTCCACCCCGAGTGTGAGTGCAGCAGCCAGGCTCCCCATCACAGCACAGGGTGGCACATGGATGGGGCACTGCCTCTTCCACAGGAACGTCAGCAAAGCCACATCCTGAGGCCATAAGGTGGCTCCAGTGGTCAGTAAAGATCTGGCCTGGGCAATGTGTGGGACTCATGGGACATATCACAGAACAGAGTGTCTAATGGCAACACGCTGGGCTGTGACTTCTGCCCCGGGCCAGGGACATGCACAGTGTGTCTTTTTGTTGTTGTTGTTTTTGAGACAAAGTCTCGCTGTCACCCAGGTTGGAGTGCAGTGGTGTAATCTCAGTTCACTGCAAACTCCACCTACCTGGTTCAAGCAATTCTCCTAATTCAGCCTCCTGAGTAACTGGAATTACAGGCGCACGCCACCACACCCAGCTAATTTTTGTATTTTTAGTAGAGACGGGGTTTCACCATGATGGCCAGGCTGGTCTCAAACTCCTGACCTCAGGCGATCCACCTACATTGGCCTCCCAAAGTGCTGGGATTACAAATGTGAGCCACCACACATGGCCCACAGTGCATCTTTAAATATTAAACTGGAAAACAAATCAACCCAGGAAATTCCACTTCCAAAAATGGAAGTCTAAATCATCTATACCCACCCAGATGCCAAGGACAACTGGAAAACTTGGACAAAATAGAACCATATCTGCTTGAAGGCATTGGAAGCCAACCAGGTAATGTAGACACGCCCGGTTGGCAGCCAGGAGAAATGCGACTGTAGGTGGGTGAGCCTGGGATCTGCGGACATGCCTTCTGTGGGCCATGCCAATTCCAGGAGCAGTGGCTAAAAATCAGCACCATCCTTTTGAAAGTACTTTGGGGTCGGAGGACAAGTGTTGGCACAAAGAACCAGGAGGAATAAACTTTCTGCTCTGTATCCCCTGCTTGGGAAGAAAACCTATATAGCTCTTCATGGGGATAAAAGGTAAACTGAGGTCAACCAGCCTGCCAGGGGCTGCAGCCCAACTCCAAGTCATCTGGGAACTCCAGGACCCCCCTGTCCCTGATCCTGGGTTACAGTGTTCTCAGACCAATGGTGTGTCCAGGTGGGGAGGCACGAAGCCTTAAAACCCTGCTTGCTTTCTCAGCTGGGAAGCAGATAGCCTAGGGCAGGTTTGCAGCCCTGTTCACCCACTGCCTGGAGACAGACTTTGTGCTGTTGGAGGTGGTGGCGAATGGCAGGAGTGAGACTGGCCTTGCTGGCTGTGTGGGAGCAAGGTGAGGCCTGTAACTGCCTGCTTCCCCATACTTCCCTGGCGACCTGTATGACACAGCAGAGGCAGCCATAATCCCTCTGGGAACATAACTCCATTGACCAGGGAACCACACCCCATCTCCTACAGCAGCTGCAGCAAGCCCCATCCAAGGAGAGGCTGAGTTCGGACATGCCTAACCCTGCCCCGACCTGGTGATCTTTCTCTACCTGTCCTGGTAGCTGAAGACAAAGGACATAATCTCCTGGGGGCTCTAGGGCAAGCTTGTATCTTCTCTATAAAACCGCGGCTGATGCACTCTTGAAAGCACCACCTCCTGGCTGGAGGCCAACCTATACCAAACCAGCGCACTTAACAACACTACCTGAAGACAGATCATGTCACAAGACTCTGTGCAGACACTCCCCTGTACCCGCCTGGAGCCCAGTAGCTCCACTGGGTGGCTAGACCAAGAAGAGCAAAACAATCACTGCAGTTCGGCCCTCAGGAAGCCCCATCGCCAAAGGAAGGGGGAGAGCACCACCTCAAGGGAACACGCTGTGGGACAAAAGAATCTGAACAGCAGCCCTTGAGCCGCAGATCTTCCCTCTGACATAGTCTACCAAATGAGAAGGAACCAGAAAAACAATTCTAGTCATACGACAAAACAACATTCTTTAGTACCCCAAAAGGGCATGCTAGCTCACCAGCAATGGATCCAAACCAATAAGAAATCCCTGAAGTGCCAGAAAAAGAATTCAAAAGGTCTATTATTAAGCTAATCAAGGAGTTACTAGAGAAAGGTGAAGTTCAACTTACGAAATTTTTAAAAAATGATACAAGATTTGAAGGGAAAAATCTCCAGTGAAATAGGTAACATAAATAGAAATCCACACGTTAGACACACTATAGTGAACTACAGAAAACCAAAATAAAAATAAGCATCACAAAAGCAACCAGCATACAAAGTAAGATTACTTTAGAAGGAGCAAAAATTTGATAGACATCCATCCAACTTCTCAACAAAAACAATGGAAGCCAGAGGACAATGCAATAAAATCTTTAAATGGTGTGAGAAAGAAAAAATAACGCCCAGCCTAGCATATTACTCCCAGTAAAAGTATCATTCAAGAACAAAGTCAAAATAAAGCTATTTTTTTAACAAAGACAAAAGAAAACAAAAATGAGAGAACCACAAAGATGCTGGCAAAGCAGTAGGGGGAAGAAAATGATCTTTTCAGAAAATGGTCAGTTTTATGTCTCCTCCCATGGAGACATGGATGAAATGTAACCTCCACCTGACATGGGCCGCCCGCTCTGAGCCCCAAGACAACAGCTAAAGCTGGCAGGTGCCCCTCCTCAGAGGTCTTGATTTTAAAATAGTAGTAGTTCCAACATTTCCCCTTTGTTCCTCCAGCCACAGGCATAGTAGCTTCCTCTAGTAGCCTCTACCTTCAAGATATCTTTTAGTTGCCTGCTAAACTCCAAGCCTGGTTAACAATCCTTCATTTCAGTTTTCTGTGTTCAAATAATTGCTGTGGTTTCTGTCTCTTGATTGTACCCTGACTGATATGTAGGGTTCATGAAAACCTGTTATTGACTAAAATGGTAATCTATATTTTCCAGTATAAATAATATATTCATGACAACACATCAACATTCTTAATAAGAAAATTCTTTTTGGATATTAGGGGAACATATCTAATTATACCTAACACTCCCTTGTTTGGTTACAGGAAACTCTGGAATTTTATGGAAAATACTATGACCATGATTAATTAACTTATTTAAAAAGCATTTATCATCCCAAGAATATTTTCAGACTCTTAAAGGCAAGGATTGTGCTTTTTCCTTTGGAATTTTGTGGACAAAAATAGAAATGGGAATTAGAGACAAAAATTCTGATAACAACTCTATCACTAGCTAATTGTGTCTTGTATTGTGGGCAAGTCTCTGTCCCTCTCATTTAGGCTAGTTCCTTCTGCAGCAGAATTGGAAAATTACACAGTTTAATTGTTCAGGTCTTGTCAGATACATGACTTTTTGCTATAGCATTCAACACATTAGAAATACATCAGGCAGCCAGTAAATGTTTCCAACAGAAATGATGTGGCTTGGCTGTGTCCCCAGCTAAATCTCATCTTGAACTGTAGTTCACATAATCCCCATGTGTCATGGGAGGGACCTGGTGGGAAGTCATTGTATCATGAGGACAGTTACCCTCATGCTGTTCTCATGATAGTGGGTGATTTTCACAAGATCTGATGGTTTTACAAAGGGCTTCCCCCTTCTATCTGCACATGTTTGCTTCCCCTTCCACCATGATTATAAGTTTCCTGAGGCCTCCCCAGCCTTGTGAAACTGTGAGTCAATTAAACCTCTTTCCTTCATAAATTACCCAGTCCCAGGCAGTTCTTTATAGCAGCATGAGAACAAACCACTACAAGAGGAAGTGCATTTGAATACACCCACTTTGGTGCTAGCAGCCTCCATGGTGCCACAACCTGACCATGCCTCCTGGTATTCATTTCTCATCACACTAGGTTGGACCCATGCCAAATGACAGTGGCAGATATGGTGGGTGTCACTTCTGAGATCAGGCTGTGGAAGACCACGGCTCCATTCCAAGTGCTCACTCTCACATCACTAGCTCTAGGAGATACTTAAGGAGAGCAACTATTAGGTTGGTGCAAAAGTAATTGCAGTTTTTGTTATTACTTTCAATATTTTAATATTTTAATATTTGGCACCTCCTGCCAAACTCATTTGAGAGACCTCGAAAGCAGATCTGCAGCCCCAGTCAAGCCTTCAAACTACCACAGCCCCAGGCATGAGCTTGACAGCAGCCACGTGAGAGCCCCTGAGACAGAACCACCCAACTACACCACTCCCAGCGTCCTCATCCACAGAAACTGTAAGACGATGAGTGCTTGTTGCTCAAGCTGCTAAGCCGTGGGGATTTATTACACAGCCATGGATAATGGACACACTTCTCAATGGGACGGTTAGGGTGCAGCCGACGTGGAGGAGTGAACTATGTGGGCAGCTGACGCCTTCCTCTCCCTCTTGCATATGAATGATGGTTTGGGAGCTTCTGTCTTCAAAGCCACAATGTGTTCCCGATCACATTATTTATGGCTTAGCAAGGCAATGGTGTCACTGCAAGACGAGGGCATAGATCACAACGTCCTCAAATCGAGAAAACACCTGGCTCAAGTTCACGGTTGAGAAAGCACCTGCTAAGCCTGGTACTTATGAGGATGCCTTCCTGGAGGCTCAGTGTCAGACAGTGTGGAGTTATGCTTTTCCTCTTTCGGGGGCAGAAAATTCCAGAGCTGGTGAGCTGCAGGATGACCCCCCAATGTTCTGACGGTTGTGGGTGTGGTGGGTGCCAAGAATAACGCACACCCTCTGCATTCCAGCCTGGATGGGCTGTGGGTCCACTGCCACCCCAGGGCTGCTGCTCAGAGAATGAGGCACAGCCTGGGCTCCACTCTGCACCTGTGCAGGGAGCAGCCTGGGGTATTCCGTGGATTTGGGGATAGGTATGATTCCTCGTTCATTTTTATTTCAAGGTCATAGACTGAAAACATCATCATCATTTCTGACCCTAATGCCTCGACAGACACAGAAGGCCTCACACCTGTGCCCTCCCCCAAAGATTTCACAGGAAATGTCAACAGAACATCCTTGTCACCACTTCATTTTCACCCACACGGCATTTTGATGTGTCACAGAAACACAGCACAGCACTGGCAGGTGTTCTGCAGGAAGACACGTGTGTGGACGTGTCCCTAAAAACAATGTAAGACAATTGACAAAAATAACAATTAGGAGGCTTGGCCGCTGGGGAAAGACGTAAAACCAGGCTAGAATCTTGGCTGTACCCACCGCTGTGCTCTGGGGCAACTCACGGGAGCATGTTCTCCACCAGATGTGATGGAATGAGGTCGTTACTGGACACGATGGCTGCAAGACAACGCTTCCATCTTTCCCATAACAGCCGTGTCTGCTGCCTGACAAACGTTGGAAGGACAGACAGGCCGAGACCGGAGGAGTCTGTGCCACATCCCGGACTCCCACCCTCTTAATAAATCCAGGGCCTGGTTTTCACTGCTTTGTCTGGATGAGCTGACCAGCAAGGGATGCACCTGAGCCTCTGTGTGAACTGTGCTGAGCTCTGCATGCAAGACCACATATGGAATATGCCACCTCCATGCATGGAACACACATCCTCCACTTATGGAACACACCACCTCCACGTATAGAACAGCACCTTCACGTATGGAACACACCACCTCCACATATGGAACACGCCATCTCTATGCATGGAACATGCCACCTCCACACGTAGAACACAGATCCTCCACTATGGAACACACCACCTCCTGGCATGGAACATGCCATCTCCACGTATGGAACATGCCACCTCCACGTATGGAACACACCACCTCCATATGTCAGGGCCTGCTCTGTGCACTGCAAGGTGGCCTGGAAGGATCCGGAAGAGCAAGTTCACAAGCAGTTGGGGGCAGAGCTGGAGCCGGGCACTTGGCATCCTGATCAGGTGAGTCTGCTCAATGCTCGTGTCTCCACGTTCAAGGCACTCTTCCAGGACGGTGGGTACTGAGAGGGCCCCACCCAACCCTGAGGAGCTGCAGCCTTGGGAGGCCCAGGAAGTAAAAGCACCCATTAGCTCAGAATAGTGTGTATTGTTGCATAATGTGCAATGTCTATTAGTAATAATTTACCAATATTGGCTCATCACGTGTAACCAGCATTCCATGCAAATGCAAGGTTTAATAATGGAGGGAGGGGTACATGGGAGCCTCTGCCTTCCTGCTCACCATAACCCTAAGACTGCTCTAAAAATAAAGTCTACTAATTTTTCTAAAAACACCTATGGAGTGATGTCATTGCCTTGTGGGTCTCAGGGGTGACAAAGCTGCAGCACCCTGAGGCCACACAGCAGCCCCAGGTGCCACAGACTCTGCACGGTGCCCAGCCAGTCTCCAGGGCTCTGACCCAGTCAGGCTGTCCAGGGCACCTCCTGTGGTCTGGTTGCCCAGGGATCAGGTCTCTGCAGGAATGGGCAGGACTCTGTCCCCCAAGGCCTGGCACCCTACCAGCTTGAGGATGTTCAGCCCTCACCTGCACCACAAATGCCATCCACCAGGAGGGCCAGGGGGCCTGTTGGGCAACACTCGGCCAATGAAACCAGGATCTTTGGCAAAGAGACGCTGTCAAATGTGCAGCCCACAGTCAGCTCAGGATTTACGGGGCTCTGTTTGCCCCTGCAGAGCCAAAGGGTTCAGCAGCTTGTGGGGCAGGCACAGAGAGGGTGCTTGGGCCAGCTGGAGCTGCAGAGAAGGAACAGGCGCCCACGCAGCTGCTGCAACTGGACATCAGGATGGACACAGAAGGTGAGGGCCACCAGGCTCAGGTGTTGATGGAGAAATGATTCTAAACAGCAAGTCAGAGCTGCCCGCACCCTCACACGCTGCCCCCTACCCCCACCACCTCGCAGCAGAAGCCCAGGGGGTGGTGGAAGGTCAGCCAGGAAAGGGCCCTGATCCCAGGGGTTCAGCGGAAAGTGCAGTGGACTGTGGCTCAGTGGGCTCAACCCCTGCTAACTGCTCCCTCAAATGGAAGATGCGTTGTTTTAATTTTCTTTGATTTTAACAAAAGGCAAATGCATTTGTGTGGCTTGATAATCAAACAGTAAAAAGTTATGCAGTCAGCAGCCTAACTCCCACTGCCGCCCCGTCCCCTGCCAGCTCTCACGCCCTCCGGACTCTGCCTGTTGCTTTCATGTTCAGCCTCCCAGAATTACTTTTGCAAATGCAAGTAAATGCCTGTGCGAGTTCATCACCCTCCTCCCATCTTAAACAAAAGGTTTCATTCAACAAACTACGCTTCACCGTTTCTTTTCCTAATGATACTGCATGGAGCTTGCTTTCTCTCTCTCTTTCTCTTTCTTTCATTCTTTTGTCTTTCTTTCTTCTTTCCTCTTTCTCTTTCTCCCTCCCTCCCTCCCTTCCTTCCTCCCTCCCTCCCTCCCTTCTTCCCTTCCTACCTTCTCTTTCTCTCTCTCTCTCTCTCTCTCTCTTTCTTTCCTTCTCTCTTTCTCCCTGAGGCAGGGTCTCACTCTGTCACCCAGGCTGGAGGGCAGTGGTGCAATCTTGGCTTACTGCAGCCTCAACCTCCTGGGCTCGAGCAATCCACCCACCTCAGCCTCCCAAAATGCTGAGATAACAGGCATGAGCCGCCGTGCCTGGCTAGAGTTCTTTCAGGATAAGATTTAAACCACCTCTAACATTGACTTCCAGTATGTGTATCTTCAGGGGTGCAGCCTCAGCACCTCTGGATGGAGGGTACCTCGGCCAAGGCTCTTTCCCTAGGGTTCTGTGTGATTGAGGGTCCTGTCTTTGAAGCTGTTGGGGGGAGCGGGGGCACACCCTGACCTCCCCCCCATGCCCCACCCCGCAGTGCTGCGTTTGGAGCAGAGCACTCTCGGAGTGCCATGGTCCCCATGTTCAGTCACCTGCTGGGTGCCAGGCTCTGCATAACCCCGTTACCTTTACATCAAGTCCTGCCAGGGCAGAAATATTATCTCCATTTTCCAGATGAGGAGATGGAGACCCAAGAGCTGCAGATCTGTCTCAGATGGGACAGCCAGTGAGTGACAGAGCCAGGATCAAATCAGCATGTTGTCAAAGTCCATGCTCTCCTCATGCCTCACTGCCTTCTCATCCATCCCTGAATCCATCCATTCAACCTGTTCATTCCCTCATCTACCCATCCACCTGCTCCCTGACCTATCCAGCCATCCACTCACCCATCCATCTAGCTACCCAGCCATCTACCCACCCATCCATCCACCCACCCATTCCTCCATCCACCCAGCCACTCATCCACCCATCCAGCCACCAACCCACCCACCCATCCACTCGCTCACCCATTTATCCACCCATTTATCCAACCATCCATCCACCCACCCATTCATCCATTCACCCACCCATTCATCCATTTATCAACCCATCCATTCATCTACCCACCCACCCATTTATTCATTCATTCATCCATCCATCATCCATGCAATCCATGCATTCATTATCCACCCATTCATTACCATCCCATTCACCTCTCTGTTCATCCATCTATTAAAGGTTTACCAGGTGCCAAGCCTTGCACACTTGCTGATGTTATAAACTTCTGGCAGCCAGAGTGACCTCCCCAGCATGTACATCTGACCATATCTTCTGTTTGCAAGCCTGCATCAGCTTCTACTGCCTGCCTGCAGGGAAAGCTCCTGACACACCCCACTTGTTCCACCTCCCACACACTGCCCCAGCCCCCCGCAGCCCTGCCCTCACTCGTGGGAGTTCTCGGATGATGTGCCTCACACTGGAGCGACTCCTCTTCACCCCCACCATCATGACACGCACGCTGTATCTGCCAGCCCAGCATCCATTTCCCTTTTCCTGGTGTCAGCACCTCGAATTTCCCTCAGGACTGCCTCTCCCACTCTCTGTCCACAGGTGTCCAAGGGCACCAGGAGTGGGCAACGCTAAGTGTTGAGTGAGAGCCACAGTCTTGCTGGACCCCTCGGAAAATCTTTATAGCAAGGCTGCTGGGTGGGGCAGCCTGAGGACGAAGCAGCACAGGAGAGGAGAGTTAAGAGATGGGCCAGGCAGCTTCATGATTTTACCACTTCAACACCTGGAGCCTTTGCCAGCCCCAAACAGGTGGGCTGCCCGCGGCCAGAGACACCTGTGCCGAGGGCAGAGCAATCCCTAGTCATGGGTGCTTCTTGGGTAAAGCTGACATAGGAAACACATACTTTCGTGTCACTGTCAAAAGCATTTGAGGAGGCAAAATAAACACAGAGAAGTGCACAATTAAAAAGGGAGTGCGGGTGAAGGAATGTCGGCTGGAAAAGCAGGAGATGAGATGCGGTGGTGGCCAGCTCTGGCTCTCTGCGGTCAACGTGCAGCCTTGTGGATGGTGGGAAACTGCAGAAGGTAGTGAGTGGTGAAGCCGCGTGGGCTTCTGGGTTAGGTGGGGACTTGGAGAACTCTTCTGTCTTGCTAAAGGATTGTAAATGCACCAATCAGTGCTCTGTGTCTAGCTAAAGGTTTGTAAATGCACCAATTAGCACTCTGTAAAACGGACCAATCAGCACTCTGTAAAATGGACCAATCAGCGCTATGTAAAACAGACCAATCAGCACTCTGTAAAATGGACCAATCAGTCGGATGTGGGTGGGGCCAAATAAGGGAATAAAAGCTGGCCACCAGCATCGGCAGCAGTAACCTGTGCTGCTACCGTTTTTTGCTTTAGGAGCATTGATGTTTCACTCTTGGCAATAAATCTTGCCCGTGCTCACTCTTTGAGTCTGCATTATCTTTATGAGCTGTATCACTCAGGCGTGAAGGTCTGCAGCTCCACTCCTGAAGCCAACGAGACCACGAATCCACCAGGAAGAATGAGCACCACCTTTAAGAGATGTTAACACTCACTGCAAAGGTCTGTGGCTTCACTCCTGAAGTCAGTGAGACTGCGAACCCACCGGAAAGGAAAAACTCCAGACGCATCTAAACATCTGAAGGAACAAACCTTGGACACCATCTTTAAAAACTGTAACACTTACTGCAAGGGTCTGCAGCTTCATTCTTGAAGTCAGTGAGACCAAGAACCCACCAGAAGGAACCAATTCCACACACAAGGGAACCACGGG
Organism: Nomascus leucogenys; assembly: GCF_006542625.1. Taxonomy (NCBI): domain Eukaryota; kingdom Metazoa; phylum Chordata; class Mammalia; order Primates; family Hylobatidae; genus Nomascus; species Nomascus leucogenys. Next base: position 485,457 of record NC_044386.1, on the reverse strand, counting down.
ATAGAGGGAGACAGCCTCTCTGCCAGGGTCTGGCTGCATCCACTGGGTAGAGGGCAAAAGAAAGTTGTGTTGTTGTGTTTTGAGATGGAGTCACTGTTGCCCAGGCTGGAGTGCAGTGGCGCCATTTCAGCTCACTGCAACCTCTGCCTCCCGGGTTCAAGTGATTCTCCCACCTCAGCCTCCCAAGTAGCTAGGATTACGGGCGCCCGCCACCACGACTAGCTAATTTTTGTATTTTTAGTAGGGATGGGGTTTCACCATGTTGGCCAGGTTGGTCTCGAACTCCTGACCTCAGGTTATCCACCCACTTCTGCCTCCCGAAGTGCTGGGATTACAGGCATGAGCCACTGCACCTGATCAGAAAGTTTTAATTATGGTTATGGAACGCTTCCAACGTACACGGAGGCAGAGAGAGTCAGCTGCCCCTCACCGCCTTCTAACACACTCACATTTGGCTGTGTTTACTTCACCTATTATTTTGGTGGAGGGACTCGGGTTGGCTTATAGACATCATGCCATCGGACCCCTGGGGAACTCAGCAGAGCAGATGTCTCTAAAGAATAAAGCCTGTTTGCTGTGGAGCCCAATACTGTAGGCCCCAAACAAGCACAATTCCCTCACATCAGCCAATCCCCAGGCCACATCCACTTTTTCCCATTGTCTCAGAAGTGCAGACTCCTGGCTGCTTCAAACATCCAACCAAGGTGTGTGTTGCATTCAGCGTTTGTGGTGGTTGTGGCTCGACATGCATTCAGCGTGTATGGGGATGCTGGCTTGGTGTGCATTGAGTGTTTGTGGGGATACTGGCTCAGCATGCATTCAACCTTTGTGGGGATGCTGGCTCAGTGTGCTGTACGAAGAGAAAAGAAAGTAGACCAGCACCTCACTCTTTATAAAACTTCTGCTTATATGTTTAGAAAGTAATCAAGTGTAGGTGGGTGAGACCAGGAGATTCGACCTGGAGAGGCATGAAGAGAAACCAGCAGCCTCTGGCCTGGTCGGCCCTGCCAAGGTTTTGCTGTTCATTCCTCCTTTCAGAAACAGGTCTGGTATGCACGCATCTCTGTATTCATTTTGTTTTCCTTTTGCACCAAGCAGCATTTCCCTGTGTCTGCAGCTCGTTTTCCTCATGAACTGAAAATGGCAGAGGGTTTCGTCCCTGAGTTCCGGCTGCTTGTGCCTCCATCTAGAGCTTCAACAACAAAACACCAGGTCCAACCAGCAACTTGAAAAGTTACTTCCAATAACAAACTTACTAATTTACAAAGTGACTTTGGATGTAAACGTGCTAAAAACTTACAACTATGAATGGTGTATATGTGTTCACCCTCCTCAAATCCGATGCTTCCCCTCCCACCCATGTCCTCACTGTGGCCGCAAAGGTCTGGAATCCTCTCACCTTCTGCTTGACTTGGGCAGCTCATGTGTCCATCCCACAGACAGGCCCTGCCCTCCACAGCTGAAACTTGAAGACCGAGGGTTGCGGAACCTGCCACGGAAATGCGTTACTTTGGTCATTCTCTTCCTGTTTTTCTAATTCTGTAGCAACCAGGAACATAAATGAATCTGATCTACATTAGTAAAGACACCCATGTGAAGGTTTGGAAGTTGAAAATATTAAATACCAGCAGAATTTAAGAATTAAGAGCAAAGAAGGAAACGCCTTGGGCGTGGCATCACATGAATGCCCTACCCGGGCAGAGCAAATGCAAAGAGATCTTTAAAACACACACCGGGAGGCAGGATGAAATTCAAAACACGGCAGAGCTTACCGGGGAAGGAAATTCCGCCACCAACTTAAGGATTGTGTTAAAAGGATGCTCACACACTGAGTTAACACCTGTGCTCTCATGTGGTGAACCCCTGGCGGGCCCCTGCAGGGATCCTGGGGCTTTGCCAAAGATTCTTATTTGCAAAGTGAAGCCACCTTTGAGCACCTGCTGTGCACCCAGCTCTGCCTTGGGTGTGAGGGAACAACCAGGCTGTGGCCCCACTGCTGTTAGGGAGCGCCAGACGAGTAGAGGCCGCCTGCAAGCGAACGACCCTGCTCAGCCTGGAGGTGCAGGGCACGTGGCACTCCCCAGAACTGAGGGAGGAGTCCTGGGGCAGGGGAGGACTTGGAGGCCACTAGGTCAGATGTCCCTGTCATAGCCAGCACAGGGATTACCCCGGAGCTCACAGGAAGCTGGGGCCAAACCTGGACGGGGCAGGTTGAAGCCACACCAAGAAGAGGGCTGTGGAGGGAGCACCCAGAACCACACCCCAAGCCAAGGCCAGGACCACCCCCGAGCCAAGGCCGGCATCTGAGGCAGCCCACGCCAGGCCATCTCAGATGCTGCCACAGCCGCCCCGAGGACCCTGGATCTTTACAGAGAGGCCACAGGTAGAGATCAGCCAGGTTTTCTCCACCCTGAGAGCTCAACACAGTTGCCTGCCTGCGCTGCTATAAGCCTCCTTAAGGAACCTGCACTGCTATGAGACTCAAGTCCTTTGAGAAACAAGACAGTGACAGGGAAATAAAAATGTACGTGGTGACGTTTGTGTGTGTGAAGTCAGAGCACGCTGTGGGGTCCCCGCATAGCCCAGACTCCAACTGGCTGTGCGGCTCTGGCCAGGTCACATGACCTCTCGGTGCCTCGGCGTCCTTATGTGAGGGCGGTGGCCACAGTCCCAGGGTGCCGGGTGTGCCAGGCTGAGCCCTGAGGAGCTACAACACTGCCTGGCACCATGAGCTGTTCTTCTCAAAGGACTGGTTTTTACAAATCAAGGTCCCCTGACACTCCCCATCCTGGACTCAGCCCTTCTTTTTTTTTTTTTTTTTTTTTTTTCCCTCTCCCATGTTTCTCTTTTTTTTCTTTTTTTTTTTATTATACTATAGGTTTTAGGGTACATGTGCACAATGTGCAGGTTTGTTACATATGTATCCATGTGCCATGTTGCTTTGCTGCACCCATTAACTCGTCATTTAGCATTAGGTATATCTCCTAATGCTGTCCCTCCCCCCTCCCCCCACCCCACAACAGTCCTCGGAGTGTGATGGTCCCTTTCCTATGTCCATGAGTTCTCATTGTTCAATTCCCACCTATGAGTGAGAACATGCGGTGTTTGGTTTTTTGTCCTTGTGATAGTTTACTGAGAATGATGATTTCCAGTTTCATCCATGTCCCTACAAAGGACACAAACTCATCATTTTTTATGGCTGCATAGTATTCCATGGTGTATATGTGCCACATTTTCTTAATCCAGTCTATCGTTGTTGGACATTTGGGTTGGTTCCAACTCTTTGCTATTGTGAATAGTGCCACAATAAACATACATGTGCATGTGTCTTTATAGCAGCATGATTTATAGTCCTTTGGGTATATACCCAGTAATGGGATGGCTGGGTCAAATGGTATTTCTAGTTCTAGATCCCTGAGGAATCACCACACTGTCTTCCACAATGGTTGAACTAGTTTACAGTCCCACCAACAGTGTAAAAGTGTTCCTATTTCTCCACATCCTCTCCAGCATCTGTTGTTTCCTGACTTTTTAATGATGGCCATTCTAACTGGTGTGAGATGGTATCTCACTGTGGTTTTGATTTGCATTTCTCTGATGGCCAGTGATGATGAGCATTTTTTCATGTATTTTTTGTCTGCATAAATGTCTTCTTTTGAAAAGTGTCTGTTCATGTCCTTTGCCCACTTTTTGATGGGGTTGTTTGTTTTTTTCTTGTAAATTTGTTTGAGTTCATTGTAGATTCTGGATATTAGCCCTTTGTCAGATGAGTAGGTTGCAAAAATTTTCTCCCATTCTGTAGGTTGCCTGTTCACTCTGATGGTAGTTTCTTTTGCTGTGCAGAAGCTCTTTAGTTTAATTAGATCCCATTTGTCAATTTTGGCTTTTGTTGCCATTGCTTTTGGTGTTTTAGACATGAAGTCCTTGCCCACGCCTATGTCCTGAATGGTATTGCCTAGGTTTTCTTGTAGGATTTTAATGGTTTTAGGTCTAACATTTAAGTCTTTAATCCATCTTGAATTAATTTTTGTATAAGGTGTAAGGAAGGGATCCAGTTTCAGCTTTCTACATATGGCTAGCCAGTTTTCCCAGCACTATTTATTAAATAGGGAATCCTTTCCCCATTTCTTGTTTTTGTCAGGTTTGTCAAAGATCAGATAGTTGTAGATATGTGGCATTATTTCTGAGGGCTCTGTTCTGTTCCAGTGATCTATGTCTCTGTTGTGGTACCAGTACCATGCTGTTTTGGTTACTGTAGCCTTGTAGTATAGTTTGAAGTCAGGTAGCGTGATGCCTCCAGCTTTGTTCTTTTGGCTTAGGGTTGACTTGGTGATGCGGGCTCTTTTTTGGTTCCATATGAACTTTAAAGTAGTTTTTTCCAATTCTGTGAAGAAAGTCATTGGTAGCTTGATGGGGATGGCATTGAATCTATAAATTACCTTGGGCAGTATGGCCATTTTCACAATATTGATTCTTCCAACCCATGAGCATGGAATGTTCTTCCATTTGTTTGTATCCTCTTTTATTTCATCGAGCAGTGGTTTGTAGTTCTCCTTGAAGAGGTCCTTCACATCCCTTGTAAGTTGGATTCCTAAGTATTTTATTCTCTTTGAAGCAATTGCGAATGGGAGTTCACTCATGATTTGGCTCTCTGTTTGTCTGTGATTGGTGTACAAGAATGCTTGTGATTTTCTGCTCACCCTCACCCCAGCTTCATCTCAGACCTGCTGGGATCGGATTTGGGATTGCGTGGAAACTGTAGTTGAATCTGGGCAGAATTTGACATCATAACAGTAATGAGTGTTTTAATCCGTGAAGTCTGTCTCTCCATTTATTCAGGTCTTTAATTTCTTTCAGCGACATTTTATAGATGATGTCTTTTGCTAAATTTAGTCATAAGTATTTTATGGTATTATAAACTGAATAATTTAAATTTTTATTTTTAGATTATTTGCTGCTAGTATATAGATACATAACTGATTTTTGTGTACTGATCTTATGTTCTGAGACCCTGTGAATCTCACGTTCATTTCCGTAGTTCTGAAGACTGCTTAAAATTTTCCTTGTAAATAATTGCATCATCTGTGATTAGAGATAATTTTACTTTTTTCCCACTAATCTTTCTTTCTCTTCTTTCTGCCTTCCTTTGTTGTCCAGCTACAACCTGGAGTAAGAGGTGTTGTGGAGATGGAGTACACTTCCTTGCCTTGTCCCTGGTCTTAGGGGAGAAGTGCCTGGCGTCTTACCATTGCGTATGATGTGGGTGTAGGTTTTACGTGATGCCTTTGATTGCCAAGAGCTTCTATCTCACATGGATTTTGAATTTCATTAGAAGCTCTTTCTGCTCCTATTGATGTTTCATATGGTTACTCCTTTATTCCATCAATTTGGTGAGTTACATTGGTTTGGTTTTCAGACGCCAAACTCATCTTGCATTCCTGGAAAAACCCTACTTTGTCATGATGTATTATCTTTTTTTTATAAGTTTGTGGATTCAGTTTGCTAGTAATTTGTTTACAATTTTTTGGATCTATCTTTATGAGGGATGCTGATTTGTAATTTTCATATCTTATAATGTCGTTGCCAGGTTTTGACATCAGAGTTAAGCTGGCCTCATAAAAAAGCTAGGAAGGGTTCTCTTCTCTTTCCTTCTCTTAAGTTTTGAAATGTTTTATTAAATATTGGCATTATGTTGTTTCATCAACTATTTGATAAAATTCATCATTGAAATCATCTAGCTCTGGAGTTTTCTTTCTGGAAAAGTTTTCAATAACAAGTTCATTTATTGAATAGATATGGGAATATTCAAGTTTTCTATTCCGCTTTGTGTCAATTTTGGTAAGTTTTATTTTCAGAAGAATTTATTACATAAGCTCTCAAATTTATCAGCAGAAGATCATTTGTTATGTTATAATATTTCCTATTAACATCTGTACAGTCTGTAATGATGTCGTCTCTTTTCTCCTAGCATTGGTAATTGATTATTGCAGTTTTCCTTGATCAGTCTTGTCAGAGTTTTATCAATTTTATTAACCTTTTCAAAAAATAACTTTTGTCTTTATTGACTTTTCTATTTGTTTTATAATTCATTAGTATCTCATTCTTTATAATTTTTTTCCTTCTAGTCCCCTCTTATTTTGGATTTGATTTGCTCATCTTTTTAAAACTTCTTAAAGTGGAATCTTAGATCATTTCTTTGAAAATCTTGTTTCTAATGTGAGCATTTAGAGCTATTATCTCCCCTCTAAACTTATTTTTAGCTCATCTTGAGAGGAGAAGCAGCTGGACTTCCTGGGTCAAGTAGGGACTTGGAGAACTTTTCTGTCTAGCTAGAGGATTGTAAAAAAACACCAAATCAGTGCTCTGTGTCTAGCTAAAGGATTGTAAATGCACCAATCAGCACTCTATAAAAATCCATCAATCAGCACTCTGTACCTAGCTAAAGGGTTGTAAATGCAGCAATCAGCACTCTGTAAAAACGCACCTATCAGCGTTGTGTCTAGCTAAAGGATTGTAAATGCACCAATCAGCACTCTGTAAAAATGCACCAATCAGCACTGTGGGTCTGGCTAAAGGATGGTAAATGCACCAATCAACACTCTGTAAAATGGACCAATCAGCACTCTGTAAAAACACACCTATCAGCGTTGTGTCTAGCTAAAGGATTGTAAATGCACCAGTCAGCACTGTGTAAAAATGCACCAATCAGCACTGTGGGTGTAACTAAAGGATTGTAAATGCACCAATCAACACTCTGTAAAATGGACCAATCAGCACTCTGTAAAATGGACCAATCAGCACTCTGTAACGTGGACCAATCAGCAGGACGTGGGCAGGGACAAATAAGGGAATAAAAGCTGGCTACCCCAGCCAGCAGTGGCAACTCGTTCGGGTCCCCTTCCACACTGCGGAAGCTTTGTTCTTTTGCTCTTCACAATAAGTCTTGGTGCTGCTCACTCATTGGGTCTGCACCACCTTTAAGAGCTGTAACACTCACCGCAAAGGTCCGCAGCTTCCTTATTGAAATCAGCGAGACCATGAAGCCACCAGAAGGAAGAAACTCCAGATGCATCTGAAGGAACAAACTCTGGACAAACCATCTTTAAGAGCGGTAACACTCACCGCGAAGGTCCGCAGCTTCATTCTTAAAGTCAGTGAGACCAAGACCCCACCACAAAGAACCAACTCTGGACACAATCTTATAGATTTTTATACGTTTTGTGCTCACTATCATTTGTTTGAAATATTTTCAAATTTCCCCATGGTTCTTTTGACCCATAGGTTATTTAGATGTTTTCTTTAATTTGCAAATATTTGTGTTTTTCCCCAGATGTATGATTATTATTGATTTCTCTTTTAACTCCATTGTGATCAGAGAATGTCCTCTCTATTATTTCAATTATTGGAAACATTTGAGATTTATCTTATGACCCATTGTATGGTCTGTAGTGCTTTCCAGTTCCAGAATTTCCTTTTGGTTTGGGAAACCTGCCTGAGACAGGTCCCAATCGATTAGAGGTTTATTTAGCAAGGTTGAGGACACGCCCAGGAAAAAGAAACATGAGTCCCTCTGGTGTCTGTGTCCTGTGATGTTTATGAAGAGGGTTTGGGTATTGAAAGGGAAAGAGCAGACAGGACAGAAAGAAAAAAAGAGGGGGGTGGGTAGTGAGGCACATGGCTCTGTTCTGTGAGACTCTGATCAGTGCCCAGAGAGTCTGAGTTTTACGTGAGATAAAGAGAGCATGGGAAATCACCGCCATCTCTCTGGGACCAAAAGGACAGTGGTTTCCATGAGAATCCACTCCCAAGCTTTACTTTTCCTTGAGCACCATGAGTTTGGGGTCCTGAGATTCTATTTTCCTCTCATGGGTTCTTTTAAAAGATGACTGCCATCTCTCTACTGAGATTCTCTGTTCATTCATTGTGACTATATTTTCCTTTAATTCCCTGAACATATTAAAGAGTCTGTCTTCTAATTTTATCATCTTTCATTATCTTGAGGCACATTTCTGTTGACTGCTATTTCTTTCAGATGTAGGTCACATTTTCCTGTTTATTTTCATGTCTGGATGCTTTTTTGTCAGCCACAGTATATGACTGTTGTTGTCAATATGGCACGGAGACTCTGGCTTACGTTTTCTGTGCTGGAAGATGTCACTCTTGCCCCTGCAGGCCACGTGCCTGTGCACTGTGGCCATGTCCCACCTACCCTTGTGGCAGTAGCTGCCACCTCTCTGCAGGGACCCTCAGCGTCTCCCCCAGGGTGCTCAGTCCAGGACAGGATTGAGATGCAATATACACACAGTGCTGAGGGCCCTGACATCTGTGCCTCCCTCCTTTTGGGGTTCCAACCTTCCTTCTCTGGCCTCCTATGTGTCCAGCCAGTGAGACTGCAGTGCTCTGCTGACAACACCCCCAGCTAGGTGACCAGGGTGCACCCTCAGGTGTGAGCTGTGCATGAAGCTCACCCATTGCAGTTCCTGCTTTCAAAGGCTGCTGCACTGAGTCTCTGCCATCTCTGTTTGCTCTCCACTAGCTTCCAATACTGTTATATAGCTTTTCCAGAGCTTATAATTATTGTTCACAGGAGGGTTGTTCTGATACGAGCCATCCTGCCATTTTGAGAGGAAAACTCACCATGCTGTTTTCCTGTGCCCCAAGTTTTCTTCATAAAATAACCAATGGCTGTTTATGTTTGCTGATCGGCTTGCTGGGTTTTCTCTGCATGTCTTTGCTGCTTTTGTTCCATGCCATCCTCCTGGGGTCTCTTTCCTTGGGGAAGGGCATGTCTGGTACTTATTTCAGGGATGGTCTGTGAGTTTTGGGTCTCCTTTTTGGTCTGTATGTGTCCCAAGTGCCTTTATTTTACTGCACCCTGGAATGATGCTTTCACTGACAGTCTGGTGTTGATGTCACCAGCCCTTCGCACCGAGAGTCTGGTGTTGGTGTCACCTGCCCTCTGCACCGAGAGTCTGGCATTGGTGTCACCTGCCGTCTGCACCGAGAGTCCGGCGTTGGTGTCACCTGTCCTCTGCACCGAGAGTCCGGCGTTGGTGTCACCTGCCGTTTGCACCGAGAGTCCGGCGTTGGTGTCACCTGCCCTCTGCACCGAGAGTCCGGCGTTGGTGTCACCTGCCGTTTGCACCGAGAGTCCAGCGTTGGTGTCACCTGCCCTCCACCCCGAGAGTCCGGCGTTGGTGTCACCTGCCCTCCGCCCCGAGAGTCCGGCGTTGGTGTCACCTGCCCTCCGCCCCGAGAGTCCGGCGTTGGTGTCACCTGCCCTCCGCCCGAGAGTCCGGCGTTGGTGTCACCTGCCCTCCGCCCCGAGAGTCCGGCGTTGGTGTCACCTGCCCTCCGCCCCGAGAGTCCGGCGTTGGTGTCACCTGCCCTCCGCCCCGAGAGTCCGGCGTTGGTGTCACCTGCCCTCCGCCCCGAGAGTCCGGCGTTGGTGTCACCTGCCCTCCGCCCCGAGAGTCCGGCGTTGGTGTCACCTGCCCTCCGCCCCGAGAGTCCGGCGTTGGTGTCACCTGCCCTCCGCCCCGAGAGTCCGGCGTTGGTGTCACCTGCCCTCCGCCCCGAGAGTCCGGCGTTGGTGTCACCTGCCCTCCGCCCCGAGAGTCCGGCGTTGGTGTCACCTGCCCTCCGCCCCGAGAGTCCGGCGTTGGTGTCACCTGCCCTCCGCCCCGAGAGTCCGGCGTTGGTGTCACCTGCCCTCCGCCCCGAGAGTCCGGCGTTGGTGTCACCTGCCCTCCGCCCCGAGAGTCCGGCGTTGGTGTCACCTGCCCTCCGCCCCGAGAGTCCGGCGTTGGTGTCACCTGCCCTCCGCCCCGAGAGTCCGGCGTTGGTGTCACCTGCCCTCCGCCCCGAGAGTCCGGCGTTGGTGTCACCTGCCCTCCGCCCCGAGAGTCCGGCGTTGGTGTCACCTGCCCTCCGCCCCGAGAGTCCGGCGTTGGTGTCACCTGCCCTTCGCACCGAGAGTCTGGCGTTGGTGTCACCTGCCCTTCGCACGTGGAGGCTGCTGTTGCATTGCTTCCTGCCCTCTGTTGTTGTGAGTGAGAAGCTGGCTGTCAGTCTGATCACCATGCAGATGCCAGGGTCTCCTTTTTTCAATGTTATTAGGCAAAAGCCAGGCCTCTTAAGGGGATATCCTATCTGTTCCTAAGATCAAAAATACACTATTTAGAATGCAGGTGGCCTAATATTTCTGGTCACTGTTTTCCAGCCTAATCGGAATAACTGCTCATCTTGAAGGGATAAATAAAGGCCACTTAAGGCTGAATTAGTATCTCACTCCTTTTAGGTGAAACAACGTTATGGGAAGGGGAAATTTCTTTTAAGTGGTTGAGGAGAATAAATGCATCTTGAAGAATGGAAGTCATCAACAGATTGTACAAAATTGACTCCTAAGTACACAGCCATCAGCAATGAGTTCAAATCAGCCAGAGGCTGGGGAGGTGGGAGGAGGTGAACGCTGAGGCGGGGGGTGGGGGGCATGAAATGTTCTAAAATGCACTGTGGTGACAGATGCACACACCGGGAATATGCTAGGAGCAAAACAAAACAAAGAAAAAGAAGTCCTTGACGAGCAACAGGGGTCACCTTTGTAGACCCTCCATAAAGCCTCGTGTCAGGGAGCTCTTTTGGAGGACGGTGCCCTCTGATGGAAGTGGAGCCCGGACTCGTGAAGGATCTCAGCACTCAGGGTCAAACTCCGCCGGGCTGTATGTAGCTCCACGCCAGCCCCCTCTGCTCCCTTCCCACCTGGGGAGACCCCGGGAGATGGGGAGGGGCCTCTGACCTCTCAGATCCTGGCCAGGATCTGGGCATTTCAACAGCATTGTAAACACCATCTCACCAGCAGCAGCAGGGGCCCCTCCTGTCGCTGGATGATTTCCACGCCAGGTGCCAGGATTAGAAGCTGCAGGAGAAAGTAGGGAGGCTCCTGCTCTGGAGGGCGCACAGGGCCCGGGAGGGAGAACGGTCCCCCAGCCACTGGCCGGCTCTGCAGCTGCAGCTCAGGGTCCCACCAGGAACCCAGGCCCAGCTCTCCCCGGGGCTCTCAGGCCCAGCTTTAAAAAGTCATGTTGCACTTGTTTTTTGTTACTGTTTTGGGTTTTTTGTTTGTTTTTTAACGTGTAACGACACTCGCATGTGATAGAAAGGAGACATGAATGGGTCTCCCGGCCACACAGCTCCCTCCCAGAACAGTCGGTCCTGGGGTCGACACAGGCCCTTCCAGAGCTGTCAGGGGTACACATGATTTCTCTTTGTTTTATACGAACAGAACAAACCCTGTCTCCCACCACGTCTTCTCAACTAACTTGAAATAATGCCTTGGTCATAACCCAAGGTCTTGGTGTTTTGGGGTCTTTTTCTAGACGTTCATTCCCCTCTGCAGCCTGAGCCAAGGAGGCACTTGTTTCCATAACAGGCCTGAGTGAGACAAGGCGGACCCCCGACAGCTGCTTCTCTTCCGGAGGCGCCCTGTCTATGATCTGTTTAGCCAGAAACTCCTTTGTTTTGCCTATTTAAACGTGAAAAAGAGTTGGTATAGTTTTAAAATGTTCTTTTGGACCATTTATTGGGACGTTAAATCCATAGAATGAGTTAGCTGTAAGTTGATCTTTCTGAAGAAAGTCCTTCTGTCCAGATGTTCTATACCCTTAGATTTGGTCACATATTTCTGGCCCTCTCAGTTGCATTTTAAAGTTTCCTTCATGTAGATTTGAAGTCTTTAGTTATCCTAGCGATTCCTCACCAGCGTTACGGTGTCAGGGAAGACTGGCCGTGCCAGAGAGGATGGCTCACGCCCATTCACCCTTCTACCATTTTTGCTGTTGGCATCGTACAAATGTCACATGACAACCCAGCACTGTCACTGAAGTTCCTTTAGCCCAGGGGGGTCCAATCTTTTGGCTTCCCTTGGTCACATTGGAAGAAGAAGAATTGTCTTGGGCCACACATAAAACACACTAACATGATAGCTGATGAGCTAAAAGAAAAAGAAATCACAAAAAAAATCTCATTATGTTTTAAGGAAAGTTTACAAATATGTCTTGGGCTGCACTCAAAGCCATCCTGGGCCACAAGTGGCCCACGAGTCAAGAGGAGGACAAGCTTGCTTCAGCCAGTCAGTAATTGCCAGCACCGAATTTGCTGCATAAGGACTCAGCCCTTCCCTGTTCCCAGCCCAAGGTCATTCTCCTTCAGCTGAACATTTTCCTTTATGATTTCCACACTTGAATTCTGCTGGCAACAAATGCTTTTTATCGTCTGACAATATCTGTATTTACCCTTCATGTCTGAAGGACGTTTTTGTTCTGTATAAAATTCTGGGTTTGCGGATCTGGGTTTGTTTATTGGCGGTGTCTGGTTTCGTCGGCTTGCAGAAGCCGCGTCTTTTCGTTTTCAGACCCCGTTGTCTCTGGGCCATGACCTCCAACACTGTCAGTGACCCTGTGTCTTTTTTCCTTGGTTGCCTTTAGAATCTTCTCTTGACACCAGTTGGCGGGGCAGTGATCAGCCACGCCCTTCCCCTGGGGCCTCCTCACTTCTGGTGGCTTAATTCAATCGGGTGTCTGTGTATCCTCAGCTTTCTGGTGGGTTTTTTTTTTTTAATTGTGAATTTATAGCTTATGTGGCTTGTTTAGGTTGTCGGTGAAAATAGCCTCTTGAGACTTTCTACGTTGTAGCTGGAAGCAGAAGTTGTGTGTATTTTTTTAATATAAACTTTTATTTAAGTAACGTATTATTTAAATTTTTTCTTTTACAGACAGGTGTCAAGAGTAGCACAGGAATGTCTCTCTGACCATCTGGGGGTCTGTTGCTGACTCGGTGCGTCCTTGTCCTGCGTACTGCCAGGTCAGGACATCGGCGTGACTGGCGGTCACCTGCTGACCTCAGAGCCCTCGGAGCGAATCCAGCTGTCCCATCGAAACCAAGCATGGTCCTCTGCGGCTTGGCCCCTTTTTCTCCCAAGATGCTTGCGGGGCACTTATTGGGTGAAGACCCTCATTCTGGGGTGTGTCAGGCGTTTCCTCGAGACAGGACCAAGCTATGAGCCTGTGGCAGGAGCACCCGAGGCACGGCTCAGCCTCTCCCGTGCTGCACACCTCTGTGCGCAGGTGCCCTTGCTCGCAGCCGCAGCTCCACATCCACGTGGAGTCAGCTGCTGCTGTCAAGCATTTTCGCAGTACAGTTACTGGTCTACTCCAGCACAGTCATGAGGCACCTTGAGAGGCTGCAAAAGACCCCTAAAGTCTCCCACATCTTTATCATGTAAGGATGGGCTCGTGGGTTCCATTTTTATTCCAGGGGCTATGATTTGGGACTGTCATTGACACCTATACGCTTGTCTTTTGCAGTCCTCAAGGGATGGGTTCCAGGACCTCTGAGGTTAACCTACCTGCAGGAGCTCAAGTTCCTGATGTAGAATGGTGTCAGATTTGCAAGTCACCTGCACACATCCTCCCGGTACTTTAAATCATCCCTGGATTATTCATTATACCAAATACAATGGGAATGGTATGTAAATAGTTGTTACACTGTGTTGTTATTTTTATTTATATTTTTTCTGTATTGTTATTTTTTATTCTTTTCCAAGTATCTTCGATCCTCAGTTGAATCTGCGACGTGGAACCTGGAGATGTGGAGGCAGGCTGTATTTATTTCTATACACACCTATTCATTTTGCAAACCCTAAATTCACACAGATGCCTCCAAACCGAATCCAAGTCAGAGTTTGTGACAGTTTTCTCTTTTCAAAATATGAAACTCTGACAGTAAAACCAGCTCCCAAGGCCTCTGACACATTTGCATCTTGGATCAATCCCCTTAGGTGACCATCCCCTTAGGGGACCATCCCCAGCTGGAGACGCCCTACCCGTCTGACCTGGGCTCAGCTCCCCTGCTGTGTGGACAGCCCTTGCTGGCAAGGCCTCTGATTTCCCGCAAGGCCACGTCAGGCCCTGGCCTCCTGCCCCAGGCTGGGGCTGACTACGCAGGACACCCCACCCCCACCAGCCTTGGGGTCTCCGATGCTAAGGTAGGGGCTCTGCACCTGCAGTGGGCAAGACCACCTGGGCACAGGTGCACGGGAGGAAGAGCCTCTCAGGAGCCAGCGGAGACGTGGGAACAGCAGGAGGCCCGGGGCAAAGGACCCAGTGCTGCCCTGAAGCCAGAGGGGGCTTTGCGGAGCACAGGCCTGGATGCAGACCCCACGGGGGCCGCACTGCTGATCTGCAGGTGAGCACACGCCTGGGTGCAGACCCCACGGGGGCCGCACTGCTGATCTGCAGGTGAGCACACGCCTGGGTGCAGACCCCACGGGGGCCGCACTGCTGATCTGCAGGTGAGCACACGCCTGGATGCAGACCCCATGGGGGCCGCACTGCTGATCTGCAGGTGACTTTATTGGGTGTAATCCCGTGGCTCCCCCATCCACGCAGAATTCCAAACAAGGACGAAACACCTGATAAGAAACCAATTAAACCCTGTTTCTTCATCAGCTTTTATTTTACATGACAGGCAGAACCTAATCTCATAGAGGGGATGGGCGGGCCACTTCTGTTCCCAGCCCAGGAAAACGGGCAAGGGCTTTGAACTCCCGCTGGGGAGGTCCAGCTCCCAGGAAGGCCCTCTGGCCACAAGGAGCGCTTATCTGCTGACGGCCTGGAGGCCACAGGCTGCCCAGGACAAGGCTGGGCTGCGGTCGGCAGAGGGAAGGCACTGGGGTGAGGCAGGAAGAGCTGGCACAGCTCTAGGGGTCACCAGGGACCAACGAGGTGGCTCCCTGCAGAGACCAGGTCCCCAAAAGTTGAGAAGAACCAGGTGGATACGCAGCACCTTGTCGGTGGCACGCGCCCCCCAGCATGTGGCCCCAGGGGTCTGGACTCTGTGCCTTCATGCTGCTGGCCTTGCTGGGGGGCACGGCCCATCCCTGCGCACTCGTCGGCCGGGGCCCGGGGCCAGAGCCCCCCACTGCCCGGAACAGCACTGGGTTCCCAGTGGTCAGTCTGCAGTGGCTACCCGTGCGCACCCCCTTCTTTGTGGCCTTGTGGACCCTGGTGGCCCTCTCCTCTCTGCTGGGTAAGTGCCTATGTCGGCTCGGGGCTTTCGTGCCTGTTTGGCCTCTAGAAGGGGCAGCTGGGTCAGCAGGGCTTTTCTGGTTTGGTTTCATGGTTCCTTGTGTGTTTTAAATCTTCTTCGAGTAAGCGCTGGTCCTCTTGTGGCAAATGGATCACCAAGGCCATCGCTGGGCCTCCCTCCCCGATGCCCCTGAGAGACCAGACGCCCTCAGCTCTCAGTCCATATGGCCGGCCAGCGGGGTCTGGAGAAGGGAGGCTGTGCCTCAAAACCTGTTGAGCCTTTGAAGGGACTTTGTGGTGAAATGACCACCTAAGCCCACGCCGTCCAGGCTGCACTGCGCAGGCCCAAGGGAGCCCATTGGCTGCCATCAGAGAGGGCCCCGGGGCCTGGCCCCACCTGGCTGTGCACAGATGGCCACCAGAGGTTGTGATCCCGTGTGGGGGGCGGGTCAGCCATTGCCTTGCAGCTCTTTGTACATTTGTTTCCATTTTTATTTTGAGTTTGCGCAGATTAATGTCAACCGCTCGCCATTCTCTAGTCCTACGAAAGCCGCCCAGTAACTGCAGAGAAAATCATTCTTCTCTCGGGGCAAATCAGATTTGGCGCTTGGTATCAACCTTAACAAAGAACTGACCACCCAGCAAGGGCTCTGACTAAGATGAAGATAAACAAGGAGGGCATGACAGAGCTGATTCTGAGGACCTCCTCTTTACAAAAAGAATTCGCCCAGCCGGGATGTCCCTGTGGCACCGGCGTCTGCACTCAGGACTGGTCAGCCCGGGGCCAGGGTGGGAGGAGGAAGGGGTCTGGGGGCTGAGGACCTGGCTCCAGCCCCACCTGGACACCGGGCGCCACGTGGCCTTTCTAAATGTTAGGACCGCTGACCCTCAGGCAGCGATGGGTCGACCGGGAATGTGGGTCAGTGGGAGGGGTGGGTGTGGAAATGGAGGTGGGTGTTTTGCCATTGCAAAGACACCCACAGGTGAGCCTGTGCCATGCCTGAGGGGCCCCAACAGACCAAGTGTCTGTTTGCAAAAGGGCTGCTGAGATGATGGAGAGGACAAATGGGAGAGCCGCAGGTGCAGGAGGCACCAGGAGGGCCAGGGGCCAGCAGTGGTAGGGCCGGCTCATGGTGCTCAGGGAGCAGAAGGCCCCCCAAGGTGAGGGGGGTGCGGGAGCTGCTGCGATGTGTCTGGGGTGTGAATATGGGGCAAGGGTCTGGGAAGGTGGAGGACAGGAGCCCTGGAGGGGCTCAGGGACCTGAGAAGCCAAGTTCAAGGGGGAGTTTCTGTGCACATTTTGAAATTGCCAGTAATTGAGGCAAAGGTCAATGTGGAGAGCTGCTTTGAGCCAGGAGCTGAAACCCTAGAGAGAGGAGGGGATACCCTGTCACGGGGACGCAGAGGCAGCATCACGATGACCTAGGGTTTAGGAAAGAGGAAGGGAGGGTGGCCTGGAAGTGGTGGAAGAGCTTCAGGATAGGGAAAGGGGGAAAGGCTG
The DNA here is from genome assembly GCF_006542625.1 of Nomascus leucogenys. Lineage (NCBI taxonomy): Eukaryota > Metazoa > Chordata > Mammalia > Primates > Hylobatidae > Nomascus > Nomascus leucogenys. The sequence goes on along the minus strand of NC_044386.1, from coordinate 468,870 downwards.
TGGCTTCCAGGAGGGCTGCAGCCAGAGACAACGGCTTCAGGGCTGGGTGCAGATAGGAGGCCCCAGGGCTCTGCTGTGAGTGGAGGATGGTGGGGCGCACTCTTGCCCAAGTACAGCCCTCTCCTTGACCCCGCATGACAGGCAGAAGACCCTGGGGAAAAGGCCCCAGGAACCCCTGAACCATTGCTACGGGTGCGGCCATTCAGACAACAGCAACCACAGGAGAGGAGCGCAGGGGTCTGCCTGAAGCCATGCTCTCTCTGGGATGGACTCTCCAGGGGTCCAGCAGGGTTGCAGAGGCCTCCTGGCTGCAGGCAGAAGATAGCTGCAGCAACCTCGCTCCCAGGCCCCTCAGGGAGGCAGCCCCTCAGCCGTAGGCGAGCTTTGCGGGGGTGCAGGCCCACATGGGCGGCAGCTGGAGGGTAGGTAGGCTGGGCAGGCACTGGTGCTGTCTCCTGGCTTCCCTGAGCCATGGAGCCATGTCCTGCCTCCTCCTAGCGGCTGTGGGTTCCTGTTTATGGCCTGTTGTGTGTGCGAGGGTCACTAGCAGCTGGGGTCGCTGGACGCTGGGGGTGTGAGACTTGGACCTGAGTAGATCCTGCCCAGCCCGAGGGGCATCACCGATTCCCATCCTCAGTGTGGGAGCCTCCACAGCATGCTGCACACTGCTGTTGGTGCCAGCAGGGATGAATTGTGGGCATTCTATGGTGTCTCGTGGGTTTTAGGTTTTAATTTGCATCTTCCCATCACTAATGAACCCATTCTCGTCTTTATGGACGCTCCTGTGACTTGCCCGCCTGAGTCTTCCATCCACTGCTCGCTCTCTCTTGTTCTGGGCATTCTCTGTGTGGCCTGGGCATTCATTGCCCTCCAGTGTCATGGCCCAGTCATGTGCCTTCCCTGACTCTTGCTCAACTTTCACTCCCTTAAAATCATGTTTTTTGATTCAACAGGGCTTCTTACTTTTAATGTAATCAAATTCATCAACCTTTTCCTTTGTGGTTAATGTATTTTGTGTCCTATTTGAGAAATCTTTCTACCTGGGTGCCTGATCCTTTTTCCTGCGTAGATACTCAGTGGTGCCAGCACCCTCTGTTTGAAAAGACGGGCCTTCCCCAGGACTCTGAGACGAGCCTTTGTTACAAATCCTGTGTCCACACGCCCGTGGGCCTCCTGGAGGGCTCTCTGTTCTCTTCAATTCTCGACCCATCTAACCTTATGCCAGCATGGGACAGTCTCCACACCGTGGTTTTACAAGGCGCGGTGCCAGGCAGCCCACACTCCCCTGCCTCCCTGTCTATGAGGATGTTTGGGGCGGTTCAGGGTCGTCAGTCTGTCTACATCAGGTCCGGGATGAGTTTGCAGGTCTGTCTGCATCAGGTCCAGGATGAGTTTGCAGGTCTGTCTGCATCAGGTCTGGGATGAGTTTGCAAAAAATTGTTGGGATTTTGGTTGGGATTGCATTTTTACAGGATTGCGTCTCCCAACCCAGGAACGTGCTGTCTGTCCTCATTTTGAGGGCAAAGCACAGCCCTTGCTGTAAGGGGAGGGCTCACGGCTGATCAGCCGGCACCGGGCAACTCCCGTTCCTCACAGGCAGTGGGACCCTTCGGAGGCTCGGGCTGAGCCTCTGCGTGACCGGGTGGACACTCAGCAGCAGCAGTGCCAGGTCAGCCTTGGCGGGGGCATTGCCCAGCTGCACGTCACCTTCATCCCCAACACTCAGCCGCTTTGTTGATGGCTCACAGAGCAAGGTGTGATGGGCATCTGGTCTCCTTGACGACGGATGGACCCTCTGCTGTGGTGTCCTCTGGGGGCTGCGAAGGGACACACAGGCCTCAATGTTCTATGCTCAGTCCAGTGGGCCCCCGACCCTCCAAGCCACCCCATCCACATTTCCAGGACTGTTCTTTTCAAATATGTGAATGTTTGGCTCACAAACCCTTACCTGTGTATTTATAAATAAATTCTATCTAGCCCCAAAGGCAAGATTGTATTTGTACTGATTCACAACAAGGTTTTAAATAAAAATCCCACAATGATTTGTGGCTGCTTCACAGACTAAAATGTAACTATAACCTCAGCTAGAACTAGCTCTAGCCTAACTCCTGATTAAACACATTTTAAGCCCTTTTTAAAAATCAGGCTTTGTGGATGAATTTTGGAAGGACACGAACACTTGAACCATAGCAGTTAGCGAGAAAACGTTTTCTTCCTTAATAGTGTTATTAAGACCTCCCACAATACTGACAAAGAACTTAAAATTTCAAAAACTTTCTTAAGAAGACTTTCTCTAGCTTTTTTTTTTTTTATCAGCTAACTATGAGATCTTATCACAACAATTGCTCCCACCCAGTCCCTGACGGGTCACAGCCTGCGCTGGATGCCGTTGCCCCAGGACCCCTCACGTCCTTAGAGATCCAGGCACGGCTCCACTGTAGCCCCCGACATGGGACGGCCCTGGGCCTGCAGCTCACCCAACGCTCCCAGCACGCTGGGCCCCCTCTGAGCCTGGTCGTGAGGGGGGTCCCCAGGCCTGCCCAGGGGCAAGACGCCTGAGGGAGCCCAGCAGCTGCACCCCACAGGCAGCTGAAACTGTTAGGGTCCCCGTGCCCACACCCTCTGCTGAACTGGCTGTTCATCACTTTCGTCTTTTCCACACTTTTGAATAAATTCCTGAGCAACACGTGGTGCTGTTCTTGTGTGATTTAAAACACTTTTTCAATGATATGCTGAATGTATTTTCTTCAGTTTTCCTTCTGGACTCAACCCTGTTTGTTCGATGCAGCCTTTTAAAATTCCACTAATTGCTTCCCACTAATCGCTACGTGGATTGCATTGTGTGAACTCTACACTACTTACTGTCCTGTTAGTTAACATTTAAGCTGTTCTCAATATTTGGTTATTACAGACAATGCTGCATGAGGTTTGTAAATGTCTCATTGTGCACATGGGTGTTGTACGTGCATGGATATTGTACAAGCTTAGGTATTGTACATGCAGAGGAATTGTATATTCATGCACATTATATATGCATGGATATTGTACATGCGTGGAAATTGTACATGTATGTGCATCCAATTCTTGGACATTGTTATGGGCTAAATCATGTCCCCCCAAAATTCCTGTGTTGGAATCCTAACCCCCAGAACCTCACAGAATGTGACTATATTTGGAGATGGGGTCTTTGCAGATATAACTAAGTTACATGACGGTGGGCCCTAATCCAGTCCAACCCATGTCCTTATAAAAAGAGGAGATGAGGACACAGGCACACAAAGAGGGACGGCCCTGTGAGGACGCAGGGAGAAGACACTGTCTGCAAGCCCAGGAGAGGCTCAGGAGGAACCAGCCCTGTTGCGCCTTGGTCTCGTACTCCAGCCTCCAGAATTGGGAGGAAATAAACTTCCACGGTGTCAAGCACCCGGCCTGTGGTACTTTGTTGGGAGGCATGCCCTTCAGCTGCGGTGAGATTGCCAGGCCCTCCTCAAACCAGCCGTGCCTGTTCACCCCCCATCAGCCCCTTTTATTCATATTCTTGCCCATGTTTTAGTCTTTTTAGATTTTAAAATGTTTTCCAATATGATGAGTCTGAAGTGGTGGCTCATTAAGTGAGTTTTGCAGTTTATTATCGGGTTTTCCGTTAGACACCGAAACCAGAGAGAATAAGATTGTGAGCCCGAAGGCCCCTCACTTCCCATTGGGATCTCCAGGCCCCTTCTGCTTTCCCCATTGTCTCTAGACTCTCCCCCTCCCTGTTTTGTGCCACTGGCTGTGACAGTGGTGGGGACGCCTGTCTCATGTCCCCATGGACTGAGGCGCTGCTTTATTGCATGACGTCACCCACTTTCCGGCCCCTCGGCAGGCTCTTCTCTGTGCTTTCACCCGGGGCTGTTTCCTTCAGCCTAAGAATGCCCTGGCTATGTCTTGTAGTGCAGATCTGCCTTGGCTTATCCGAAAATGCCTTCACTTTCCCTTCGAGTCTGGGGTGCTTCTGTGAGCACAGGACTGTGGGCTGGCTTTACTTCTCCTTCCTGTCTGGGGTGCTCCTGTGAGCACAGATTTGGGGCTGGCAGCTTTCTCTCCTTTCACCACTGCTGAGATGCCGTTCGATCTTCTTCTGGCTCCCATGGTTTCATTGAAAGTCAGCTGTGAATCCTTTGTTGCTTCTTTGAAGATAAGTTCCAAAAGTTACTTATAAATGTAATACAATTCCAATCAGAATCCCAATAGGATTTTTTAAAATAGAAATGAACAGGCTGGTCCTAAATTTTACAAGGAGGTGTAAATGATCAAGAATGTCCAGGATGAGTGTGGTGAAGAGCACACCAGATGCCAGGATTTATTATCAACCATTTATTAAGACAGTGTTACATTGGTTCAGGAATGGGCAAACAACCTTATATCCTTCTTCAAACAAAAAATGTGGGTTGCTTGTCTTTTTCATATTGATTTACAGAATTTTGTTTTTCTGGATACAATTTTTTGTAAGTTTTATAAGTGGCAAATACCTTCTAGTCAAGATCTTCTTCTCTCTCATTTTTACAGTACGCTTTCTTAAAGAGAAGTGTTGAAAACTGGAAACTATTTCACTGTTGGACCTGTCCTTTCAGTTTTTAACTTTTTGTTGATGGTATTTTTCAGCTATTACTCCTCCCCTGGAGACTACATGGGTGATATTTAGTTATTGTCTTAGCAAACTTTTATGCTTTTAGTCAGTGAATTATAAGCTATTGGGTAATCTTTAAAGTATGTGAAATAACGCCTCATCCTCGGAGGAGTCGCCTTGTTGCTTAAAGGCCCCTGGACCAGCCCTGCCCAGAGTAAGAGCTCAGTGTCTTGTTATCAGGGACAGAGAGGACAGGACCCTCCAGTCACACACCGCACCTCTGTGACTCGAGTGACAGAGATGGCCCAGGGCTGTCCCCTCACCTGTAAAATAGTGCAGGAGCAGCACCTGCTTCACCGGGCATGCTGCAGGCAAGTGTACGTGGCACCCCGGGAGCCCAGCCCTGCACACAGGGCGCCCCCTGGGGTTGTTGTTCTTGTACGGGGCAGGCACACAAGAGTCTTGAGTCCTCCAACCCAGCCCAGGGCTGCTGGGGCCACATGGAAATGCGGCTGTGCCCCTCTGCGGGGGGCCTGTGTTGGCGCCATCCTGTCAGCTGTGCCCCTCTGCGGGGGGCCTGTGTTGGCGCCGTCCTGTCAGCTGTGCCCCTCTGCGGGGGGCCTGTGTTGGCGCCGTCCTGTCAGCTGTGCCCCTCTGCGGGAAGCCTGTGTTGGCGCCGTCCTGTCAGCTGTGCCCCTCTGCGGGGGGCCTGTGTTGGCGCCGGCCTGTCAGCTGTGCCCCTCTGCGGGGGGCCTGTGTTGGCGCCGTCCTGTCAGCTGTGCCCCTCTGCGGGGGGCCTGTGTTGGCGCCGTCCTGTCAGCTGTGCCCCTCTGCGGGGGGCCTGTGTTGGCGCTATCCTGTCAGCTGTGCCCCTCTGCGGGGGGCCTGTGTTGGCGCCGTCCTGTCAGCTGTGCCCCTCTGCGGGGGGCCTGTGTTGGCGCCGTCCTGTCAGCTGTGCCCCTCTGTGGGGGGCCTGTGTTGGCGCCGTCCTGTCAGCTGTTCACCTCTGCGGGGGGCCTGTGTTGGCGCCGTCCTGTCAGCTGTTCACCTCTGCGGGGGGCCTGTGTTGGCGCCATCCTGTCAGCTGTTCACCTCTGTGGGGGGCCTGTGTTGGCGCCATCCTGTCAGCTGTTCACCTCTGCAGGAAGCCTGTGTTGGCGCCATCCTGTCAGCTGTGCCCCTCTGTGGGGGGCCTGTGTTGGCGCCATCCTGTCAGCTGTGCCCCTCTGCGGGGGGCCTGTGTTGGCGCCGTCCTGTCAGCTGTTCACCTCTGCGGGAAGCCTGTGTTGGCGCCGTCCTGTCAGCTGTGCCCCTCTGCGGGGGGCCTGTGTTGGCGCCATCCTGTCAGCTGTTCACCTCTGCGGGAAGCCTGTGTTGGCGCCATCCTGTCAGTTGTGCACCTCTGTGGGGGGCCTGTGTTGGCGCCGTCCCGTCATCCGTGTGGGGAGGGATCTGGCACCCACCAGCCATGCATAGTGCAGCCTGGCACCAGCGGCCGGGGCATCTCCAGCCTGCCCCGCCTGCCTGGTGTTCTCGCCTCTCAGGATCCAGCAGACCTGGGCTCTCCTTCATCTGGGAGAGGACTCCGTCCCGGGGACTGGTCTGCAGGGCCTCTGAGCAGCTGGTACATTTTCTTCACGCGCCAGAACACTAAGCGCGAGTGTTTGCTTCCCTCCTGTCTTTCCCTTTAAACTGGCTAAAGGCAAACGGCACAGCCACAGCCGTAATGCTGGAAGGGACGCCAAGGACCACCATCTTGCTGATGGGGAAACTGAGGCCCTGAGTCCGCTCCCCCAGACCCCGGAGAGGAAGAACTGGGGTTCAAGAACAGGGCTTCCGTCCCCGGGTTTGGGGACCCCCCTCTGGGGACCTATGCTTATGCTGCCTTTCTTCCAGGGTCACTCAGAGACCCTGGACCTACAGCTGGGATGGCTTTCTCCCCTTTCCAGAACCTCACAGTTGAGCAGAGAATACATTTTTTTCGAAGAATTATTGTTGTACCTTTTTAAAAGAGCCTGGTGAAAACAAAAATGAATTAATATCCCTTAAACAGAAGTTTGGGCAAGAAGGAAACACACCTTCCACGTCCAGGTTTATGGAAGACAACACATCGCCGTTTGCCTGGGCCACACGACTCCTCTTCAGGCTGCATGTGCTGCAGGGCCAGCCGGGGCAGGCCTGGGTGGTGAGGACAGACCTTGAGTTTCCACCACAGGAAGGTGCAGGGCTGCAGGCAGAGGCCAAAAGACCCGAACATCAACCCAAGCAGCAGCTCATGCCACAGTGGAAACCCGGACAGCTGACAGGTCAGCCAAGGATGGAGGAATGGCTAAATAAGCCCAGTGCCTTCCAGAACGTTCCTGCCTCAGAAGATTATACAGCCAGTGAGGTACATGGATGATAGATAAACATACAGATGGAGAGACATAGTGATACAAAAAGAGAGAGAGAGGTAGATATAGGTAAAGATGAAGATACAGGTGATTCATGGATACAGAAATTGAGACGGATGATAGACGGATGGGTAAATGGACAGATGGACAGACAGGAGGGAAATTGGTTGGGAGATGATCAGATAGATGGTCGATAGACGGGGGTAAACAGACAGATGACAGACACGGACAAATGGATACAGACAGGTGATAGATGATAGATGATTGACAGAAAGGTGGGGACAGAGAGAGATGGCCGGACGCAGATGGCAGGCAGCTGTGGGCGAGGCCTTGTGGGGCAGACCCCACCGTGGGCACTGCCTCCCAGGGAGACTATAGATGTGATCCGTGGAGCCCAGTGACCCTTCAAGGATGTTCAGTCTTAATAACTGCATGAGAAAATGAGAAGGCCGTGTTAATAAGCAGAACAAGCAGCTTAAGAAGCTGGACAGGCCAGGTGCAGTGGCTCAGGCCTGTAATCCCAGCGCCTTGGGAGGCCAAGGTGAGAGGATCAAGAGGTCAGGAGATCGAGACCATCCTGGCCAACACGGTGAAACCCCGTCTGTACTAAAAATACAAAAATTAGCTGGGTATGGTGGCACACACCTGTAGTCCCAGCTACTCAGGAGGCCGAGACAGGAGAATCGCTTGAACCTGGGAGGCAGAGGTTGCAGTGAGCCGAGATCGCGCCATTGCACTGCAGATTGGGTGACAGAGTGAGACACTGTCTCAACAAAAAAAAAGAAGCTGGACAAGGCCAAGCATGATGGCTCACACCTGGAATCCCAGCACCTTAGGAGGTCAAGGTGGGAGGATCGTTTGAGGCCAGGAGTTTAAGACCAGCCTGAGCAACATGGCAGAACCCTGTCTCTACAAAATAAATAATAAGCAGAATTAGCCAGGTGCAGTGGCATGCGCCTGTGGTCCCAGCTACTGGGGAGGCTGAGGTGGGACGATGGCTTGAGCTCAGGGTGGTTGAGGCTGCAGTGAGCTGAGATTGCACCACTGCACTCCAGCCTGGGTGACGGAGTTAGACCCTGTGTCAAAAAAAAAAAAAAAAAAAAAGGCGAGACAAAAGAAAGGAAATGCAAACCCACAGAGTAGTAATAAAGATTCTACCGATTAAAATGCCCCACATGGCGGCCCCACAGAGGAACAGATCTCTGTCTGCTGTGCTCCCCAAGCCTCAGGACGGTGAGAATCAGTGGAGCCTTGTGGAGCCTCGCTGGTTTTTGAAATAATGAAACACAACACGATACGCTGGCATGAAAAAGGAGAAGCACAAATGGTTGATGCTGGAAACAGAAATGGGAGCGAAGGGACCCAGCAGAAACTTGGTGTCTCCGTGTGCATGTCCTGTGTGCATAACGCATGCACAGATGCACATATATGTGTGCAGACACACAAAACAAACAATTTCCTTGCAAAATATAAGCTGTCAATCAAGGAGACGTGAAATCCTAACAGTTTTATAACCACTGAAGAACAGGATCCATGATTAAAAACCTGCCACCCTCCAAGGAAACAAAGCCCCTCCTAAATTGTGCTGATGGCTATGGCAGCCCATCCTCCATGAGGACCACCAGAAAAGGGGCTGGAAAGGCAAAAGCACCTCTCAGAGCCCTGGGCGCTGGAGAAAACAGACTAGAGGTGAAGCTGCATCCAGGGTGCCCAACACTCAGCAGCTCCGTGGGCCTTTGAGTCCTTGGTCCCTGACTCACACCCTGAAAGTGGCAGGAGGACCAGAGAGGCCTGCCCTCTCCGGGACCCAGGCCATGGGGGTCACCTCTATCCTGCCCAGACTGGGCCTCGTGGCTCAGTGTTCCCTGTGGTCCAGCAGCAACGGTGTCCCAGGAGCTGTGGGAAGTGCAGAGTCTCAGGCCCACCTGGCCCTGCTGGGACAGAGACTGCATTTAAACAAGATCCTTAGGGTTCAGGGCATACCGTGTTTGATTATCACTGGATTTAGGGGTCTGCCCAGCCCATTCCCTGCCAGACGGAGAGGAAATTCTTTCCCAAGGAAGGTAAAATCACACAGACCTCTCAAACCAACCCCTATTTACTACAGAAAGGGCCCTCAGGACTCCTGCGCTTAGCATTGTGGGTGGCAATGCGGGTTGTCCAAGCTGTGTGGTGGTACAGGCAGTGTGCTGGTCTGGGCAGTGTGGTGGTCCGGGCAGAGTGACTGGTCCAGGCAGTGTGGTGATCCGGGCAGGGTGAGTGGTCCGGACAGCGTGGTGGTCTGCGTAGGGTGTTGGTCCCGGTAGGGTGGTGATCCTGGCAGGGTGAGTGATCTGAACAGTGTTTCATCTGGGGCAGAGGTAAAGGTGCTGGCAGAGACATCGAGCTCCGTCCATTTTCCTGGCAGTGCTGTTGAGTGTGGCTGGAGGATCCGAGGGTGTGGTTTGAGCGACCTCAGTGGGGCCTTGATTGCTGGGTGTTGTCCAGAAACCCGCCGCTCCTCCCACTGGCCTTGACCTTGGCTGGGCTGGGGGTTGCTGGGCGGCAGGGGCAGGCGGCCACCTCCGCACACAGGGCCACCCTCACCACTGCTCTCCCCATTGGATTCTGCAGAGGCGAGGACTTCACAGCCCTGACCGCTGCCCTGTATCTCGGTGATGTGATGTGCTCGTGTTGGTTTTTCCTGTCTTTTTTTAAACTTAATCAGAAATAAGGTAGAAGGTCAGAGTCCACAGCAGAGAGGCACAGAGGGGAACGGCAGCTCCTTGGGTCCCACGGGGCTATGCCTGCTCCTTGGCGGGGACGCCGGAGGCCCGGAGTGGCACAGACCCTGTCTTCACCGAGGGGAGAAAGAGGTGGCCCTGGGGCATGAGGGCCACCCCTGCTCATGCTGCCCCGGGCCCACAAGGGCCAAGCTCCAGGAATATGGAAGTCCTGCCCTGGGCAGCACAGCCTCCAGAATCCAAGACCCCGGCCTGGCACCCCAGGCTGGGCACAGTGAGGAGAGAGACTTCGACACTCTGCATTAAGATGGTAGCTTGTGGCTGGCGCAGTGGCTCATCCCTGTAATCCCAGCACTTTGGGAGGCCGAGGCGGGCGGATCACGAGGTCAGGAAATCAAGACCATCTGGTTAACACCATGAAACCCCGTCTATTAAAAATACGAAAATTTAGCCAGGCATGGTGGCGGGCGCCTGTAGTCCCAGCTACTCCGGGGAGGCTGAGGCAGGAGAATGGCGTGAACCTGGGAGGTGGAGCTTGCAGTGAGCCGAGATCACGCCACTGCACTCCAGCCTGGGTGACAGAGCGAGACTCCGTCAAAAAAAGAAGAAAAGATGGTAGCTCCTGAGCCGACACTTTTCCGCTCCCCCACCCGCTGCCTCTCAGCATTCCTTAGGCTCTCCCCTTGGGATATACTCACATGTATGGGGCGGAGTGGGGGGTTTCCTAGGCCCTGATTCATTCAGAGCATCTGGCTGACCCGTCATCCTCCAGGGAAGCCATGGATCTGGTGGCCGCAGCCCAGCCCCGTCCTCACCACCCAGGCCTGCCTGGAGCCCAGTGGCTGTCAGGCCAGCCGAGGCCAGAAGCGCATGTGGAGCCAAGGCCCCTCTGCAGTCCGCAGAGTTGCAACTCTGGGAGCTGAGCCCTCACAAGCCTTGCTTGTCACCTCCTCCCAGTGCTACCAGCCAGACCCCGAGGGCCCAGGACCCTCCATGTACCCATCCCCACCTTTCGGCCCACCCCTCCCTGACAGCCCCGGCACCCCCGGAGGGAGAAGGTGCGTCCCACTTCGGCCCCTCTGAACCCCCTCCATTTCTGGCTGCTTTTCACTGCCGTCTGCCTGCCTGTGTTCTTGTCTTCACGCCGGCCTTGGGTACGGGATAGGTCACGGGGCCAGGAAGACGCCCTGCGACCTCGGAAACCCCTGGTTCATCCCATGACCCACTCCCCGTTCATCCCGTGACCCACCCCCCACCGCGGTTCATCCTGTGACCCACCCCTGGTTTATCCCGTGACCTACCCCCAGCACCGGCACCTCAGTGCTGCTTTTCTATTTATAGTTGCCTTGCTGTATGTTGAGCATAATTTTACAATCTGCCCAAAATTCCTTTGAAAAGCAGATAGGTGTGTACACCCTAAATGAATAAAATACATTGCGATTTGGTGAAAGATAACGGCTCGTTTATTTTCCTTGCCATAAAAATGCTACAATCACCCTGAATGTGAACCTGGCAAGCGGCATATGGGGCAGGGCCTCACTCGGCTCTCCTGTGCACTACGACCCGGGTGTGATGTTTGGAGATTTGCATACGAGGCTCTCAGCCAGGAAGGAAATGGCCAGGAATCCCAGAACGCGGCACTGATTTTCCCCATGTTATCTGACTCCCGATATTCCCCGAACTGTGTGACCACTGCCTGTAGTTCAGTCTGTAATCAAATACTTTGTAAAGACTGTACAAGTGATCCCAGACCCAAAAGGAAACTTGTCAGAAATGCGAGGCTGTAGGCTTGTTAGACACGTGAGGCTGTAGGTTTGTTAGAGATGGGAGGCTGTGGGGTTTCTTAGAGATGGGAGGCTGTAGGCTTGTTAGAGATGGGAGGCTGTAGGCTTGTTAGAGAAGGGAGGCTGTAGGCTTGTTAGAGATATGAGGTTGTGGGCCTGTTAGAGATGTGAGGTTGTAGCTGCAGTTTTCATTTTTCTCTGGCTGACGCTGTCACCTGTTGCCATCAGAAATCTCTCTGTCATCATCTGGTGTTTTCTCTACCTCTGAAGTTACAGCCACTGTAGATGCTTCTCCTGGGTCCTCCGCCCTGAGTCCCCTCACAGCCCACCCAGGGGACCCTTATTTCTCCTGGTCAAGCCTGGATGTGACATCTTTTGATGAAAATCTTTTTTATATATTTTATTTATTTATTTATTTTTGAGATGAAATTTCACTCTTGTTGCGCAGGCTGGAGTGCAATGGTGCAATCTTGGCTGACTGCAACCTCCACCTCCCAGGATCAAGTGATTCTCCTGCCCCAGGATCAAGTGATTCTCCTGCCCCCACCTCCCAAGTAGCTGGGATGATGGGCATATATCACCATGCCCGGCTAATTTTGTATATTTAGTAGAGATGGGGTTTCACCACTTTGGTCAGGCTGGTCTCAAACTTTTGACCTCAGGTGATCCACCCGCCTTGGCCTCCCAAAGTTCTGGGATTACAAGTGTGAGCCACTGTGCCTGGCCTCTTGATGAAAATCTTCCAGCTTCTGGGGCTTGCTCTAGGACAGGAATGAAGAAACCATGGATTCTGGTGCAGTAACCAACTGAGAGCCACTCAGAACTGAATATCACCTAAATTTAGAGGTTTTGTTGTTGTTTTTTTTTTAACAAGAGCTACTATAAAACTTTCCATGCATCCACTTTTTATTTAACAGCTTTACTGAGGTATAATTGACATACAGTAAACTACATAAAGTGTCAGTTTGATGGTTTGCCATGTGTCCACACTGGTGAAACAGCCACCATAAACAAGATAAAGAACAATCTCCATCCATCCAAAGATTTCTCCTTCGCCTTTGCAACACCTCTCTCCTCCCAACCCCCGGGCAGCCACTGATCTGCTATCTGTTGCTATTGACTAGCTGGCATTTTCTATAACTTTCATAGAAATGTAATAATACACTAACTACCTTTCTTTGGTTTGCCTTATTTCACTCAGAAAACAATTTTGACATTTATCTATGGTTTTACATGTATCAATATTTCATTCCTTTTTAGAGCTCAGCTGTCTACCATTGTATGGACGTACCACAATCTATTTATCCCCAGACCTGGTGAGGCACACTGAGTTGTTTCCAACTTTGATACTAATTTAACACCTCCAGATTTATTTGATTAGGATTAGCATGGTGTATTTTTGCCCAGTCTTCTATTTATTGCTTATTTGTGCCTTTGTATTTAAAGTGTGTTTCTTAAAGGGGGCACACAGTTAGGTTTTGGTTTGTTTTTTTCAGTCTGACAACTTTGCTTTTTAATTGGGATATTTAGATCATTTATATTTAATATGATTGGTGATAAGGCTAAGTTTAAATATACCATTTTTCAAGCCAGGCACGGTGGCTCATGCCTGTAATCCCAGCACTTTGGGAGGCCGAGGTGGGCAGATTACTTGAGGTCAGGGGTTCAAGACCAGCCTGGCCAAACATGGTGAAACCCTGTCTCTACTCAAAATACAAAAATTAGCCAGGCGTGGTGGCACATGCCTGTAATCTCAGCTACTGAGGAGGCTGAGGCAGGAGAATCACTTGAACCTGGAAGGTAGAGGTTGCGGTGAGCCAAGATTGCATCATTGCACTTCAGCCTGGGCAACAGAGTGAGACTCTGTCTCAAAAAATAAAAATAAATGTACCATTTTTCTATTTGTTTCTATTTGTCCTATCTCTGTTCACTCTCTTTGTCCTTTTTTTCTGTTTTCCTTTGCATTATTTTTCTAAGATTCCATTTTATCTCTTTTGTTCAGTTTTTAGCTATTATTCTTTGTTGTGTTCAATGATGGCTTTAGGGTTTATAATATACATCTTTGGTTTATCACCATCTACCTTGATTGATATTATACCAGTTAAAAACCTTACAGCAGCATCTTCCGTATCTTTCCTCCCAGCCTTCCTGCTATTTCAGCCATGCATTCTTTCCACATATGCAAAAAACCGCAATTACTTTTTCACCAACCTAACATAATCCCATAGCACATTGTTAATTTGCTTCCCCCTGTCTTAGGGATGACTGTCCTATGTTGTCCGGTGTCTAGTGTCTTCAAAACCTTTGTTTCCTGTATTGTTTTCTAGTTTATTTGTTTCAGGCAGGTGGTAAACCTGATCCAGTGACTCCGTCACAGCTGGAGGAGGAAGTGAACTCACTTTTCTTTTTTTATTTTAGATGGAGTCTCACTCTGTCACACAGGCTGGAGTGCAGTGGCATGATCTCAGCTCACTGCAAGCTCTACCTCCTGGGTTCACGCCATTCTCCTGCCTCAGCCTCCTGAGTAGCTGGGACTACAGGCACCTGCCATCACACCTGGCTAATTTTTTTTATTTTTAGTAGAGACGGGATTTCACCGTGTTAGCCAGGATGGTCTCCATCTCCTGACCTCATGATCTGCCCACCTCAGCCTCCCAAAGTGCTGGGATTACAGGTGTGAGCCACCATGCCCAGCCTCACTTTTCAAAATAACTCTTTATTCATTTGTGTGTATGCCACGTGTGTTCGCTATTTAAAAACAATTAGAAGCCATACAAAACTAAAAGTTAATAAAGTAAAACCCATCCCAAATCTTACTATCTAGAGCATTGTTAAGACCCAATTACAGACCGGGCACGGTGGCTCACGCTTGTAATCCCAGCACTTTGGGAGGCCGAGGTGGGCGGATCACGAGGTCAGGAGATCGAGACCACGGTGAAACCCCGTCTCTACTAAAAATACAAAAAATTAGCCGGGCGTGGTGGCGGGCGCCTGTAGTCCCAGCTACTCGGAGAGGCTGAGGCAGGAGAATGGCGTGAACCCGGGAGGCGGAACTTGCAGTGAGCCGAGATCGCGCCACTGCACTCCAGCCTGGGCGACAGAGCGAGACTCTGTCTCAAAAAAAAAAAGACCCAGTTACATTTCAGCCCAGTCACTTTTCTGTGCATATAGACTATTCCTCAGACAATCAGAACATGCATCAATTTACATACGTAGATGTTGATTTTTTTCCCTCACATCACACAGAGAACATTTTTCCATGTCATTAAAATTCAAATTGAAGCACCATTTATTTATGACTCTTCACTTGCTGGATTTGCATAATCGACCACTTCAGCCAGCAGAGTTTCAGGTAGATTGGTACCAGAATGTGAAGATGGATTAAGGGAAGAGAAACTGGAATTCCAGAACTAGACTCAGGTGTATATGGAAATGGCACATCACAGAGACAGCATTGCCAACCCATGGGAAATGGATGATTCTACCTGAGGTTGCATGATGCCCTGCTAGGCATTTGGAGAATGTTAAGCTGGGACCACAGTTCATTCTTTCTGGCAGTGTGAGTGGTGCAGAAAAATGATTCCCTGTTTAAAATCGACGGATTGCTGAGCCACTTTCTTCCCTTCTCCTTTGCCTGCTAATCCCACCCTCAGGACTCGCCTCCAGCATCACTTCCTCCAGGAAGACTCCCCTAAGCCGAGTGCCCTCTCTCTTTGGGGCCCATGGGAGCTGACGTGTCTGTGGTGTGTGGGGCAGAGATCAGGAGCTCTCTGAGAGTGATGTCCTGTCTCCTTAATGCTGTGTCTCCACACCCTCGAAAGCAGAAGCCTGGCTGCTGCTCACACTGGCGTGGCCTTGCCTGGGGGTGAGAGGCCCTCGCGGCTCCCCTGTCCAGGGCTCAGGGCAGTGGGAATCACCACGGAGACATGCTGAGGTGGCCGTGTCTCAAACACAAGTAATAGATGGGCTCCTGTGAGAGAAAGGGAATGGCTTTGCAGCTCCCAGGGAGGTTTGTGATTTGCAATCTGTTTGCTGGCTCAGAGCAGTCGGATCTGAAGCTACCGGAACTGAGAGAGACAGTTTTGACTTTACCAGGCTGTCTCACGCCAACTGCATCCCAATCCAAAGACAGGTTATTGTGTGGCATATTAAAGTGGGACAAAAAGTGGTATTTATTCCTTGGAATCCAAGGAAATCGATTCACTGTGCATTTCTGGCTACTGAGCACCAGTGAGTCGGCACCTGCAGAGACAGGAGGGAGGAGGTGCCATGTGCAGCGTCCTGGCGAGGCTCTGCTCCCGGTGTGAGGTGGCCTGTTTGGGCAGAGCTGGACTCGTTCGCCTGCGCTAGGCAGACGCAGCGTGAACCCACAGAGCACAGCTCACGTGGAATCCAGCACTGGCAGTTTGTCCTGCCACTGCCCAGCACGTCCAGCCCCCTTCTGGGCGGGAGGCATGACACCAGCCCTGACACACAGCAGGCAGGTGGGGCTCCAGCTCCTGCATCCCCCCACAAAGCCAGGGCTTCCTCCAACCTGGTGCCTCAGCCTCAGGAAAGCAAAGCAAAGACAGCAGCAGGTGGGAACCCGTCCCCAGCCATTGAGCCCCACAGCTGTGGGGTGGCCTCTCCTGCCTCAGTTATCTGAGAGCAGGAAGTGAGTGTCACAACAGCCTTGCATTGGATTCACGGTGGCAGGTGGCCCAGGGGTGGGCCGGTGTGGGAGGGTTGTCCTGGACAGACCACGCCCAAGGTCATGGGCCCGGCTGCCTGGCCCCTATGGCCCTGTCCATCTGTGCCAAGACCCCCAGCGAGGGGGCAGTGGACCCAGGTCTGCGGCTTCTGAGGGCTGCATAGTTTGTACCCCCAGCCCCACCCTACCTGGACAGGCTGCAGCCCACTGGGTCTCTAGGAGGGGGCTGGCCTGCGATGAGGGTCCAGGAAAGAGCCATCCTTGGGCAGCTGCTCCTGAGGCCCCGGGGCTGCCCTCGGTGCCCCCAGCACTCAGCCTCTCCAGTGCCCAGGTGGGCTGGCAGCTATTGTCTAGGCCTCCAGGCTACAGCTCCCACTTTGAAGCAACTCTGACTCCAGAGAGGCACACCTTCTCCCTGCTGGCCAGAGCCTAGTTTACCCCATTTGGTGATGGCAGGGGAGCAGCCTTGACCACTGGTTCCTGACCTGGCCCAGAGGAAGAGCCTGGCCCCTTCCCACCCCCCAGAGCAGCTTCATGGGCTGCTGGTCTGGACGGTCCAGCCAGCAGCCCCAGGGGAGCCTGGGTCACAGAGGAGACCAGAGTGCTGATGAAAAAGAGGGGCCTCTGCTTCAGTTGTCATAGATGCAAAAGAGCCCTCTTTCCATGATGGAAATGTCCAGTCCCCAGAATACTCCAACCTCCACTTATAGGTAGCTCCATCCCCTCACCCTGCATTTGGAGAATGTCCTGGAGGGCTGGGGTGGGAGGGGTCTCAGGGGCAGGGGCTGTGGCGCTGACCTGTTCCCCCCAGAGGCTGCCCTGCTGCTCCCCCAGGGCCGGAGGGAGGCCCCCTGTCTGGCGAGCTCCTCATGGCTTTTTGGAGACACTCTGGGGAGAGTCCCTTCTGCCCTCTGGGCCTGGGCCTCATTTTCCCTTCTGCCTGGGGGTCTCCAGGTGCACCCTGAGGGGACCCTCACCCCTCTGAGTCCAAGTTTTAAACACGAGGCTTCCAGTCCCCATCCTGGTCTTTGGACAAAGGCAGAAGCAGGTGGGAGCCCCGTTCCTGGCCATTCAGGCCCCACAAGCTGTGGGGTGGCCTCTCCTGCCTCAGTTATCCGGGAGCAGGAAGTGGGTGTCGCAACAGACATAATCAGGTGTCACAAAGTCCAAGTCCTGTAATTCCATGAACTTTATTGGTAGGAGGGGCTGTCTCCCGAGCCGCTCACCCCATCCTTAACCCAGTTTTGGCCCCAAGTATATGGCGCCCCAGCCTAGAGCAAGGCCATTCAGGGATTAAGACATCCAAGCCTCAGCCTCCAGTCGGGTAAAGGGCAGAGGACGGCAAAAGGCCATCCACAGACCCCAGGGCTGGCCTCACAGGGCAGGGCAGCTGGCGTTGGGGTCACAGCCTGGTGCTTCTGAACAGCACCACTTCTGAACAAAGCTCCCGGCTGGCACGGTCATAGGACTGGCCAATGTCAGTGCTGGGACCACGCGGGACGGGTGTGACCTCCAGGTAGACTTTCCTCCTGATAAGCCCTGGCAGCTGCTCCAGACCCCGCGGGGACAGGCAAAGTCACTTTCCCTGACCTCCTCCTTCCCGGGCCTTCCCGGGCCTTCCCAGACCCTGACCTCCTTCTTCCTGGGCCTTCCCAGGGCTCCCAGAGCCACCGCGACCCGCAGGGTCCAGGACAGGAGGAGAGGAAGCTTGGGGCTGGAGCAGCACCTAGCCTGCAGGGTAGTAGGTGCTCTCCCAGGCTTCAGGGCTGGTTGTGTGGGGCTCTGCCCAGCAAGTGGGGTGGGCCGGGGTGGAGGCCCTGCCTGTGCTCCCTGCGTGCTCCCTGCAGCCCCAGCAGTCCCTCCTTGGGCGCTGGCCTCGAGAAGAGCCAGGGAGGCTGCTGTGCTTTCAGCTGCTGGGCCCCAGGGGAGCAAAACCCTGTGGAAGAGCCTGTACGAGAAGAAGGCCTGAGACAGACAAGTGAGTGCTCTACGGAAGGCCCCACCAAGGATGCTTCGGCAGGGTCCAGTGAGCACCCAGGACCCACTTGCTGACACAGCACGGACGCCCCCAGAGGCCACGGCAGAGTCGGCTTCCCTCTTCCCCTCCACAAAGAGTTGCCACATTCTGCAAAGTCAGGGGTCAGGGGCCCACTGTGGCCACCAGGAGCCTGCCCTCCGCCCCGCGGTGTGTCCTGCACCTCTCGACACCTCACAGCCTCCAGTGGGCCTTGCCCACCCCATGGGAAGGGGCACCAGGGTGCCCAAGGCCCCACAGAACTCAGGCCCTTGGCCACATCCAGCCTCCAGGCTCCATCCACTGAGGTGGTCGGCCAGTGCTGACTCATAGATCATGGGAGTCTCAGGCCTCAGGCCCTCAGTCCAGAAGGGGAGACGAGTCCAGCAGCACGTCCAGTGGAAAAGGGCCTCCAACTGGCTAGTTTGAGTGGCATTGACTAAGGCCTGGCTAGCACTGGGTCCACAGGTCCCGGTAGGTCATCTGGCTGGGACCCCCACACCCAGCACTCCTATGTCCCACGGAGCCGCTTTTGTCACAGCACACACAGCTGCGTTCATGCACAGACAGGCCCTCGTGTGTCCAGAATTTGTTCCTTCCGGTGGGTTCGTGGTCTCGCTGACTTCAGGAATGAAGCCACGGATCCTTGCAGTGAGGGTTATAGCTCTTACAGGTGGTGCAGACCCAAAGAGTGAGCAGCAGCAAGATTTATTGTGGAGAGGGAAAGAACAAAGCTTCCACAGGGTGAAGGGGACCAGAGTTGGTTGCTGCTGCTGGCTGGGGGGTGGCCAGCTTTTCTTCCATTATTTTTCACCATCCATGTCCTGCTGATTGATTGGTCCATTTTACGGTGTGCTGATTGGTCCATTTTACAAACCTCTAGCTAGCTACAGAGCACTGATTGGTGCGTTTTACAATCCTCTTGTACGAGAAAAGTTCTCCAAGTCCCCACTCGACCCAGGAAGTCCAGCTGGCCTCACCTCTCACTCAGGGACCGGGTGAGGAGACGCAGCTGAAGATGGCTGGGCAGTACCCGGGGCCGACCGGGCTCCTCAGAGCTGTCCTCAGCTGCTAATCCCCTCCGGTGGGTCAGGGAGTCCTGAGCAGCACAGGACCTGGAGGAAATACAGAAACAACCCCCTGGCCTGCAAGCAGGTGGCA
This sequence comes from Nomascus leucogenys, assembly GCF_006542625.1. NCBI lineage: Eukaryota > Metazoa > Chordata > Mammalia > Primates > Hylobatidae > Nomascus > Nomascus leucogenys. The sequence continues at coordinate 449,496 of NC_044386.1, read as the reverse complement.
GGAGACGGGCACCCCAACACGGCCAGCAGGCGGAGACACCGGCTCCAGCAGCCCCTCCAACCCACACCCCAAGAGCATTGGCCTCCCTGGGGGTCTCCTGGCCCTGTTTGGGTTTTGTGCCTCACCAGGCTCATGTGACACTTGGGACCCACCTCAGAGCCAAGCCAGACAAGGCTCCTGGGGAGCTTCAGGTCCCACAGCCTGACCGGGGGCAGGAAGGAGACACCTGGGGGGCGTGCAGTGCCTTGAGTCCTACTGAGGGGACGCCTGGTGCGCAAAGGCCTGGCCCCGGCCCCTCAACGTGTGAGAGCAGGAAGCGGCTGCGTCCTCGATGGCTCCTGTCCTCCTGTCCTCTTATCCCAAGGAACGGGCAGCCAGGCCCGTGGTGCTGTTTGTTCACTCTCGGGGACGAATGTGCCAGACTCCACCTGTGAATCCCCATCTGACCCAGCCCTCAGCTAGGGCAGCGCCCGCCCTCCCTACTCTGCCTGTGTGATTTTAAAGCCTATGAAAATTAAACGGGAAGTGAAAGTGGAAGTGAGACCAGCCCCTCCCACGGCCTTACAGGCAGAGCACTGGGCTAGGGCTTCGAGGCTGCGTTTACTTCCCCAAACCTTCACCTCCTTCCAATGAGCAAGGCTGGCTAAAGGTAACGCAGTCGTAAAATGATTTCCGGATCTTCTGAAATCCCCGACAGGAGGCTGTGGTCTGGAAAGCTGTGGTCTGGACCGTGGGCTTGGAGGATGGACGGACTCCCACCCATGGTCCCATTTGCCAATTGTTCCTGGCAGTTAGTCACCCCCTGGCTGATGAGGACGTGGTAAACCACATGGGGTTGAGGAGAGGACGGAGGCTGGGCGTGACCTCAGGCCACCCCTGAGCCACTGAGGGACAGAGGTCCAGGCAGGGGTCACCACGGGCGATTTTTCCCAGTGTCTGTCCTGGACCCCTCACCCCAGGCTCCAGGCAGCTCGGCCGTGGGCCCTGCCCAGAGACTCCCGGGCTCCAAGCACACTACAGCCTTTGTGGGCCAGAGCTGCTGTCCCGGGCGTGTGCTCAGGAGCCTCGAAGACCTGGCCTTCCTGTCCTGCCATTGTCCTGGGACCTCAGATGCCCACAGGGTGATGCCCCCGAACCCTTGCACCCTCCTCCCTAGCCCAGCTCCCTCTGACCTCCCCTATAGCCTCAACCCCAGGCTCTTGGGTGCGTGGCTCCCGCCTGGGGCCCACTGAGCCCTGAGCCGCACCAGGCGTTGGGTGTCTCCAACTAAGTCCAGCGCTGGCTCTGACACTGTTGTCCTATTTCCCCACTTTACCGTTCTTGGGACCCCAGCTTCCGGCCCCTCAGCGGCGGCACCTTGGCTTCTGCTCAGCACTCCGCCGGTTCCCCTCCACGAGGCGGCTTGAGCACACTCGCTGGACCCACCTGACCCCGGAGCCCAGCCCTGGCCCCGGCTGCTGTGGTGCTGAGACCCTCCCCACCCGCCTGCAGCAGGCTCCTCCCCTGGACCTTCCTCCGCAGGCGACCCCAGACACATCAGGGCCCTCAGCTGGCACCTTTCCACGTCCTCCCCAGGTCCCTGCACCCCGCACGCCCGCCTGCCTCTCGCATGCTGGGGCCTCTGCCTGTCCCTCTGCCCTGATGGCTTTTCTGTCACCACCTAAGCACATGCAGCGCGTCCTCCACTGAGCACTAGAACACCAGACCCTCCCTCCCACTGCCCCATGCCTCTGCCTCCCGCTGCCAAAGCTTCCCCGTTGCACCCAAGCCCCTCGCACCTGGCTCTGCCACACAGAGCAGTCCTTGTCCCTGCAGCAGTGCCACCAAAGCCTTTCTCTCGATACAGCTGCTCCTTCTGGGGTCCAGGAGATTTGGCCTGAGGAGCTGGGATGTCACTTGTGGGGTCCGTGGAATGCTGTGACCTGAGGTCTCCCAGACCCTCCCTGGGAGGATGACCCAGCCAGCTCTGAGGTCGAGGCCTGGTGCAGCTCAGGGCTCAGTGGGCCCCAGGCGGGAGCCACACACCCAAGCCCTGTGCACCCAAGCCTGAGAAGTGCCCTTGGCAGAAGGAAGGGCCGCGGGGTCAGAGCCGGGCCACCCATGGAGGCTGTGCTCCCAGGGGCACACCAGGGCCACTGAGGGCTGTCAAGGCAGGGCCTAGGCATGACTTTGGTGACAGTTTGTTATCTGACAAAAAAAAAACTTTTCAAAAAAAGCACCTGAGGAGATGCAGTGGGAACGTCCTGTGGTGGGAACATCAGCCTTTCAGAGACGCGGTGGGCACGCCGGCTTTTCAGGGGCTTTTCAGGGTCGTCCTTGCCCTGCACGTGGGACCGGGACCGATGTTCACCTGCTGGAAATGTGGGCGTCGACAGGTCTCAGTCAGTGCAGGCCCCTCCCATGCTCCAGAGATGGGAAAAGGGGCCTCTCCCGGCCCTCTGGCTCCTTTGTCCTCTGCTCAGGGCCGGAAGCTGAAGTCGGTGCCTCAGACGCCCCACCTGCCCCTTCCACCTGAGAGCCTCAAACAGAGGGGACGGCACCGACTCCCACAGCGCAGCCAGAGTCCTAGGAAGGCACCGCAGTTGTGCCATTTTCTCCCAGCCTCACTGAGGGCCTGTGCTTCAGCTTCTCACCAGCAGCCCCATCCCTTGCCTGCAGCTGAGGGTGATGCTCCCTCCCGGGGTCAGCCTAGGGCCCCGGCCCCTCTCCAGCCCCACCCTAGTGTCATCCTCAAGAGGCCCCGCCCCTGTGCTACGCCCATCTCCCCATGCCCCGCCCCAGGCCTTGCCCAGGGTCCGCCCCCTCGAGGCCTCTGCCACAGGCCCTGTGATGGGCAGGGGGCGTCTGTGAGGAGCAGGGGAAGGTGGAGGGTCCCAGAGGCGAAAGGGTCTCACCAGGGCACCTGCTTCCCACAGGGCTGTGTCTGTGCAGACATCAGAGGGGGCTGTAGGCCCTGACCTCATCCCAGACACTCAGGTCTTACCAGGCAGCCCAGGGTTGGGGACAAGAGTCCTGTCACCCCTCCCCCCAGGTGGCCCCAGCCAGCCCCAGGCAGGAGAGCCCCTTCCTTGACCTGTCTGGGGCACCCCACCCGACCTGCCCCTGGGGAAAGGGCGGAACCCCATCCTCAGTGACCTGGAGGTTGGAGGGCAGCTGCCTCGCCCCAGCCCAAGGCACGCAGAACCCCCCAGGCCAGCGCAGCCCTGTGGCCCCAGGCAAGCCCTGCAGGATGGATAGGAAGCCTCGCCCTCGCCAGCCCCCTCCCCAACCCCAGGCCAGAAGAGACGGCAAGGAGGGTGGTGGGCACAGCAGCCCCTCCAGAGGAGCCAGGACCCAACCCAGGAGGCAGGCAGCCCACTCCACAGGGAGGGAGGCAGAGGGGGTGAAGGAGGGGACCAAACCCTTCTTGGCCCCTTGACACCCCCCTGCTGCACCAGGAGGTTGTGCAGAAGAGCTGGCGTGTCTTGTAGAGCCTGCGGGTCACCTGTGTTAACAGGAGCGAGTGCTTCCCTCCCGGCTGTGTCTGTCCAAGGCGGAGCGTGGGCCAAGCTCCTGTGAGGCCCCACACTGCACATCAGGACCCCTCAGCTGCACACATTGTTGCTTTTATTATTATTATTGGAGATGAAATCATAGCACGTCTGGGATGGCTTCAAAGCCATCCTGGAGAGAAGGACGGGGCAGCAGGTCCCGGAGGGAGACGGGCATTAGGACAGAAGGTATCTGAAGTGGGTGCAGCCTGGGAGGCTTCTCGGAGGAGGTGGCTCCGAGCTGAGATTCCTGAGTCACAAAGGACCCAAAGCCTGAGAGACCATGCCCAGAAAGTCAAGAGAACCAAGGCTTCCCCGCTCCAGAGCGAAGGGCTGGGAAGGGGGCAGAGGGTGAGAGCCACAGGCCCAGAATCCAGAGAGGCCATCCCAGCTCCAGCCCTGCCATGAGGCAGCACGGAGACCTCCGTGACCCTGGCAGAGCCATGTCGTGGGGACAGATCAGTGAGAAGATGGGAGGCGTGGGCATCTAGGCTGGACCTCTCTGGGTGGAGGGAGTAGGGGCGGGCTACACAGGAGAGGAGCTGGGGACGCAGGGGAGGGGCGCAGAGCCGAGGCTGAGGCAGGGCCGTGGAGATGGGAGGGGAGGCCGGGGCTTGGCGTGGAGATCACGAGCTGATTCAGGGGGAGGGAGGGCCCCTGTGCTCTCAGAGTGGGTGCTGAGGGGGCATCCAGGCAGCTCCCCAGAGTGGGTGAGGGGCCCAGAAGGGGAGCCTGGCCTGCCAGGGAGGCAGGGGGTCTGCAGAGGCAGCTGCCAACACAGCCAGGACAGCCCTCTTGAATGGAAGCCTCTGGGTGACTGTTGGCGGTGCGTGGCGCGCAGCACACTATATGTCTACATACATATTAATTAGCACCAGTTAATGAATAATTCCACACCCCACGGTGTCGCCCAGTGCGGAGCTGTTGCTTGATAAGGATTTAATGAGAAGGACAGCAAAGCACTGATTGATAAGAGCTTTCCCTTTTGTGATCGATGCCAAGGTCACGGGTGGGGAAGAGCTGGGGGGTACAGCAGACACACCTCGGTTGCACACCCAGGACCTGCTGCAGGGAGCCCTGGTGCCCTGGCCCTGGTGCAGCCCTGATGCCTGCACCCACCCCGTTTGAGGAGGAGCTCTGCGACGGGGCTTTGGCTGCCGCTTCAGTGACAGCTCTGCCGGGGGTGACGTTACCGTCGCCGTTTTCTGTTGATGTTTGGCGCAGACTCCAGCCATGGGGGGCTTGTCCACACAGCAATCTCAGGGCCAGCACCCCCGACATGGCAGCTTTTCTTTCTTGGCTCACAGACAGCACTGGGAGGCAAGGTCAGGGGGCCAGGGACAGGCAAAGTAAGGCAGTTCCCAGGCGTGGGCAGCTCCCTTCTTACAGGCTGGTTACTTCAGCCAGAGAGGGCAGAGGCGTCATCACTGGGCTCACCTCCCAGCCCATCTGAGAGGCCAGGTGCGGCTGTCCACGTGTGGCCAGCAGGTAGGTAGGGGCACCAGGGGTGGGGGTCTGCCTTCCGGGGTGCAGAGGATTTCATTTCCGGAGAAGTAGCCAGCCGGAGAGCTCCTCTTCCCAGCCCGGCCCTCCGGCCTCTGGTCCCCCATCCATGCAGCGACTGCTCCAAAGCCAGGAGTCCTGGGCTGCAGTTACCGAGGCAGCAGACAGAGCCCCAAGGCCAGCTCTTCTGTGCACAACCCCTCCCAGGTGAGCTGACGCAGGAAGGAGAGGGAAAGCTTTGCGTGGGCACAGCGCTTGTCCCAGCGAGCCCACAGGGCAGGTGCCAGGCTCCCAGCCAAGGTCCCTGCTCTAGAGCTGCAGACACACAGAGCTGGTGTCCCTTCCAAGGACACACCCATGCACACATGCCAACACGCTTTATTTCAATCACCTGGTCCCACTGAGGACACCTTGTCGTGCATGTAGCTGGGACTCTCGGCCTGTTGCCTGTGTCTCCTGAGCTCCAGGCTGGCTGGGAGACGCATGTGGGGCTGGGCTCACGAGGCACAAGTGCGGGCCAGATGCTGGTCCCGTGCCGGCTGCTTCCTCGACTCCCTCCGGCTGACTGCTGCCAGGCCTGTGCCAGCAGGGTCTCAGGAAGACTCTGGAGCGAACACCCCGTACCCCTCTTGCCATCCCATCGTGCCATCTCACACAGACACATGCTGGGGCAGGTGCGGCATGAAGGAAGTGGCAACTGTGCCCCTCCGCAAATGTTTAAACAGTCCCCTGGCCAGCCCGGTGCTGCAGCCAAGTCAGGGACGCCATCTCCCAGAGGCACGGCCATTACCTCGAGCCATCAGTACTTGGCGACATTCGCCCTGAGGGAACCGTGGGTGGCTGAGGCGGCATCGTCAGGCAGGCACAGGTGATGGGACAGAGCTGAGCGTCCCCAGCCGCTTTCCTCTGTGCATCTCCTGAAACCCCCAAGATGGCTGCCCAAGGCCAGTGGGGTTCCAGGTTCCCCCATCCCGACAGCCGCCCGCCCACCTGGCCATCCAGGTGCCCTTTCAGCCCTGCTTCTGCCGTCGGTGACTCCGGGCTTTGGAGGAGAATCTGGGGGCTTCCCTGTGAAGGGGGTGAGACCCGCAGGAGTGGCACGCCAAGAAAGTGGCTGACGATGCGCTGGCCACTAGCGGAACGCCTGCGACCCGGGGCCGTGGGTCAATCGGTGAACTGATGGACCATCAGCATCCGTGACCTTCTTCTCCTCTCAAATCACCAGCCTCCCACAGGCCCACCAACCAACCCTGAACGCGTGGGCTGAGTGGATTCCTTCTGGCTCAGCTGTGTTGACCCCACGCCTGGGCAGTGGCTCAACTGTGATCATCACGCCTTCCATCCACACAGAGCCACCTTCTCCTGTGCAGGGCAGCTGTGCCCACACTTGCACTCACTGGCTTTGGGCCACGGACTTCCCCAGCAGTGGTGAGCTGGCACGGTGTGACTCCCATCTGACAGATAAGGACGCTGGGCACAGAGAGGCCAAGTGACTCCCCAGAGGCAGCACAGCCAACCAGTGTGGGGACGGGATTCCCCCAGGCCCTCCGGCCAATGCAGGCACGGCTGCCACTCGGTGAGATTGTCCACAGCGAGGCCGGCAGAGTGGGGCCTGGCAGGGAGCGGGGCCTGTCTGTGTGACTGCGTGACCCGTGGCCGGCCACTGAAGCCTTCCGCTTCCTTGCTTTAAAATGGGATTAGGAGTGGAGGTGAATGCCAGGCTGGCCGTACCAGGTTCCCACAGGTATCAGATGAAACCCGGGTAGGGACCCACAAGGGGCTGGCAGCCATGAGCTGTTGTTATTTTTCTGCATGTGTAATACCCAGTCTCTAAATAGGGAAGTTAGAGACAGAACAATGAGTGTATTCAGGGTAGACAGGCATGGGGGACGGTCCATGGGCCTTGGTCTGGGACCCCAGTGGTGGCCAGCACGGCTGGAGAATGGTGGGCAGCGCCGGACCCCACCCGCCTTCTCAGCGGCTTTTGTAGATGTGAGGCCGTGCTAGGGAAGGTGTCTCAGCCCCGTGGTGGGGTGGGCAGCGCCCTGCAGACGCCATTGAGCGGGCTTTCGTCAGGGGAGGTGAGCCGGCGGGAGCAAAGCATCACCCACCTGTGCAGCGTCAGACTCACAGAATCGCTAACACACAACGCTCAGGGAGAAAGGCAGAGTCACAGAATCGCTAACACACAACGCTCAGGGAGAAAGGCAGAGTCACAGAATCACGAGTGCACAACGCTCAGGGAGAAAGTCCTGGCTAGGAAGTGTCGAGCCAGCGGGTGGTCGGCTTGTCAGGGCTGTGAGAGAGGCCACTTTGTCTCTGCCGAGAGCTTACTCTGCTGCAGGGAGCTGGGGGCCCTGTGCACACATCCAAGGAAAACACCCTTGTTGTCACAGCCGAAACAACAGAGGCATGAGAGATTGATTTTTGAAAATATTATTCCCGAAATCTAAACATCCAAGGGGGCATTTCCTGGCAAGCAAAGCCTGTTTGGGCCTCTGCATCTGTGGCTCTGGCGTCTCCCTGGGGCTTGGCTGAAGCCCTGTCAAGGAAGCACTTCTGAACCACGAGGAAAAACGTCCTGATTTGCATATTGTCTTCCACCCAAAGGTGTCACCTGCGTCCCTGGCTCGCCTTGCCCAGGTGGGCTGCAGGTGGGGAGTGGCCACTAAACGGTGACTCATAGCACTCCAGCATCCTGATTCTTGCTCCGTATTACATCCCGTAGACCTGGCGGCTTCCTTTTCCAGGAAGAAGAGTCAGGGTTCACGTTCATCACAAGACAAGTCTCCCTCACAGCCCGATTGACCCCAGGACAGCCTGTGCCTGGGGGAGCGCGTTGGGGGCTACGGGCCCCATCCTGCAAGGTCTCCGTGGGGTGGGCGGGGGGCAGCGCATGAAGGGGCTGCGGGCTCGGTCCTGCAAGTTCTTGGTGGGGTGGGCGGGGAGGGGGCCTAGCGATGGCATCCAGGACAGTGCAGTCTGGGAGGGACAGCGGGACCTCGGAAGGGGGCCTTGGCCGCAGGCGCCCCCGGAGCACGTTTCAGGCCCCACAGTCCACACCTCTCACACAAGCCCCCCACGCGCGGTGAGCGGGCAGCACAGGGCTCTGTGTGCACACGGCAGACTGAGCACTGCTGGGCGCTGCCAGGGTCACGGAGCCCACGGGGGAGCACAGATGCCCACAAGACTGAGCGCCGGCTGCAGGGCGCATGCCAGCGGCCCGCAATGATGTCCAACTGCAAAGGGACAGGAGGCCTCAGGCTCACTGGCCTCTGGGTTCCCCACAACGACCCCCAAGGGGGAGACCTCTAGGTTCTCAACTGGGAGGAGGGCTCCTGCCCCTGGGGAGGCCGGGGCAAGCGTAAAGTGAGGGTCCCAGAAGGCAGGGGCCGGGGGCAGGAGGTGGCTGAAACCAGCGCTCTGCTGGGGTCCAGCCTGGTGGTCCCAGCTGTCCACACAGCCTTGCCACTGGCTGGTTCAGGGCCCTCCCACAGGGAGATGTACCTTGAAGACAAGGGCCCTGCCCCACTGCAGATCTCCCAGGCCATCCTCAGGGCCCAGATTACTCCCATCTGTGGCCTCCGCACACCTAAAATCCAACACACACCCCAAGAAGACAGGGACCCTGCCAGGGCTGGAGCCAGGGACAGCTGGGGGCTGGAAGTGAGTATGTGGGGTCCTGCTAGCTACCAGGGGGATGCGGAGGGGGCTGCACCACCCACAGCACTGCTGAGGAACGTCATTCCCTCAGCTCCACGCCCACCCCGGGCCCCCCTTCCTATGGGGGTGCTGACCCGAGTCCTCACTTCCGCTCTGGGTTTTCTCGTGGGAGTCTGGACAAGCAGGTGGACTTGGGCAGGTCAGGTCAACTCAAGATGTCCTCGTGCATGAGCTACAGGGTCACAGGCCAGGGTCAGAGGCCAGGCCTGAAGGGGACACCTGGCCCCACTCGGACAGGGAGGAGAGCACTGGTCCCTGGCAGTGTCCCACCCTCCAGGTGCCATCTCAGGCCTGCCCCGTCTGCGCCCAAGTGCCTCTGCAGGGCCCCAGGGCTGGGAGGTCACAGAGCAGCGGCCGGGACAGGCTGGATGGGGCCGTGGTGCACCGGGCTGGGAGACAAATCCTCCCCGGGCTCTGGCAAGTCACCCCCTACCCTGCGCTGAGCCAGCCCCGCCTGCAGGAGGTTGAGGCTTGTGCTGCGGTCGGCACAGGTGCGGTGAGTTCCCACGCGGCTCCGTGAACAACTGCTCTTCCCGATTGCTGGCACTTGCGGAAGCGTTAGGTCAGAGACAGTGAAGGCCACGGCTCAGCATCAGATGCAGACACTCCGTGAAGTCAGGAGTGATGAGGTGACGGCAGCCCTGCGCCTCCCTGTGGACCTGCCGGTGGGGTCCAGAGACTGTGAAGGAAGAGGCTTCGGGACAGGAGGGAGCCGGGGGGGACCCTGAGTGCCAGGCCCTTGACTCTGAGCTCAGGGACACGGAGTCCTGCCCCAGCAGCTGTACTGTGCTGACTGGGTCTGGCATGAGCGGCGTCCAGATCTGAAAGGCTAATGTGTGCAAATGAGCGCTGTGCTCTGCCTAGGAATTCCGCTTCCCCACCGGCTGCAGGCATTCCTCTCTGTGGGAACTTTCCACTCTCCGGAGCAGTGAGCCTGGGCATCCAGCACTGTCTCCAGGTTTAGGCAATGCCTTTTCCTTCGAGGCGGTCAGAGCCGGGAGGGGGCTTGGGCCTGGCAACCCCGAGGAGGTCAGAACCCCCTGTGGCCACAAGGTCACCGACCCCAGGGCCCTGGGTCCACTGTGTGCGCTGGTGAAGGGGTGGCCACAGGGGTCTTGGTGCTGAGACTTGGGTCAGAGATTCTGCCTGTGAACGACCTTGGTCCCCCGCCCAGCAGTGTGAACGGAACCCCGAGTGGGTCCACGCAGCCTCCCCAGGCGGGGAGAGCTCCACACAGGCCGAGACGGCTGTGACAAACCAGCTCTTCCCCAACCCGATGGCTCTGTGCCTCCAGGGTGACCGGGACCAATTCTGGCTGCCCCGAGTCCTGCCAGTCTAGGCGGCTCCACGTTCAAAGCAAAACAGATAAAGCTTCCACAGAGGTGAGAGGAGATGAGCCCCCTGCACATCCCAAGGCAGCAACCGGCCCTTCTCCTGCCGCCACAGGTGCCCACCTCTCAGGCCCTTTGAGGCTGCGACAGGAGGGGGCCAGGCTGTGATCCAACCCAGCTGAAGGCATAAGCCTGCCCCTGCAGTGGGTCCCCAGCACCGCTGGGCTCTGCTTCACCCCGGGCCTCAGCGTGGCCCCCAATTCCCCAAACGTCTGGAGGGACAGCAAGCCCAGCCTTTGCTCACACTCAAGAATGTGGCTATAACGGCAAATGCATGAGAACATGAATGACCAGTTTTCAGAGCACACCAGTAGGAGTTCTGAACTTATTCCCGTGAACAAAGCTGCTGTTCTTTGGAGAAATCTCTTGGATTCTTTTGAGAAGAAATGCTGTCGGCAGTGAGTGCGCCAACAGAGCTGTGTTCGCCCCCACGGATGGGGGCAAATTCACCAACCCTCGAGCCCTTTGCTCAGCCCATGAATGGGGGTCTCCGGGAGCACGATGCACTTTCAGCTGTGCCAGGAGGGGCCCTGGCTCTGAACCCGAGAGCCTCCCTAAGTCCCCGAGCATCGGCCCAGACAAAGCCCAGCTCGGCAGCCCATTGTCACGGCTTTCAGGCCGTGTTCGCTCTGAGCCTGGCCTGATACCACTGAACTCCAGGCAAGGCGGGGCTCCCGGCCGGCTGAGATGGCGGCTGTTTTCAGGCCCAAGGGGACCTGGCCCCAGTCCGAGAGCCTGAGTCATTCCACAGATCCAGAGGCTTCTCCTCGGGCCGCCCTGTGAGCTGAGTGTCCTCTGCATCCAGGAGGTCTGAGGTGCAAGGGCTGAGCGGTCGCCGCCTGACACAGGTCACTCAGGTCACTCTGACAGTTTCAGGGATACACTGAGGTACATGGCATGGGCAAGGCCCCTGGTCCAGCTCAGAGCCACTCACAGCGTGTGCCAAAGCCACGTGGGGAAACTGAGGCCCTGGTCCAGCTCAGAGCCTTTCACAGCATGCGCCACCACAGCCAAAAGGGGAAACTGAGGCCCGTTGATGTCCAGATCTTGCCCAAGGCTGGTGAGGACTGAGCCTAGCCAGCTCCAGAGTTTTCTTCTCCCCACAGCAGGCATCTGACCAGAAATACCAGGGATCTCCCGGCCTGTCTGGGTCAAAGCCGAAGCCACAGGATGGGGCAGAGTGGAGAGCTGAGCGCTCCTGGGGCGGGACGGATCTGGGATCCAGTGTGAGCTAAGATTGACTGAACAGCTGCCTGAGAGAGCAATTCTGTCCATCTCCAGCTGTTTCTATGGCGGCAGAGTAAAAGGGCTGTGGGGCAGGCACAGAGGTGACCCCAGCCAGAGCCACCCCCACTGGCAGGTGGGAATGCCCGCTGGTGAATGTCGGCAAGAGTGATGGTGCCTGCCCGCCGCACAACTGGTGCACACACGTGTCGACCACCTAGAGCGTGCCCAGCCCTGTGGCCAAGGGACTCACCACCCTCGCTCTGCGGGGGGCGGGGGGGTGTCCAAGGCACAGTAAGACTGGTCCATGCCGAGTGAGGGCAGTGCGGGCTCGGCCGGCCACCTGCTCCAGGTCTCAGCTCCCGCAGCTCTCCTTGGAGTTCCTGGTGTTTCTAGGGGTCTGAGGCCCGGGGGTGGGCCTGAAGCCCCTCACCAGCACCAGCCTCCAGCTAGTGGCGAGGGCTGTCGCTGTGTCTCCAGGCAGTAAACCAGCCTCTGGAGGGTCCCTGGAGGGGAGGAGAGGGAGGCCAAGAGAGCGTCTCCTGGAGGAGGGGCAAACGCACCCTGGGGGTAGATGCAAGGCCGGGCCAGGCAGGCCAGGCCGTGTCTGCTGGGGACACACGCCGGAGCCCCTGGGGGGCCAGGGCCTCAGAGGAAGCAGGCGGAGGAGACCTGGATGATTACTCAAGTGTGAGAGACTCAAGGACACCCGCTGCAGCCAAATTCTGTGGAACAATGACTTGGAACGCGGCCACACAAAGGTGAGCCGGCCTGGGTGGTGCAATGTGGCATCCAGCCTGGCCGCATCTCTCCTTCCTGGCGACTCCACGCTCGCGAATTGCCTGCGCATCTCCTCTGACATTCGTCCCCCTCGAGGGTCTGCTTCCCGTGTGCTGCCCGCATTCAGAGGGTACGTCTGTGCCTCATGCAGAAACTAACATCGCTCAAGCAAACATTTGCTGAAGGGACGCAAATTATAAAGATGACGTGGGGAAATGAACCGAGTCCAGGAGGCAGAAGAAACACAGCCAAGGACGCAGAGCACAGCGAGCTCGTTTTCCTCTGAGCAGGTCTGAAGCAGTGACGGGGCACACAGGCCACATCCCTGAGCATGGCGGGCACGGGGGTGATGAGAGGGAGAAACCTTGCTGCCCACACAGGCGGAGAGGCCCAGCTGCAGCGTGAGGATCCTGGGGGGCTGCCATCAGCCGTCTGCATGTTATTAACTAAGAAAAGGTCTTGAAAGATAAAGATGTTCAGACCCAACTGGAACAAACCAGCACACCTAGAGCACTGCGTCCCTGCATCCTACAAGTCCCGTTAAGTCTGAGCAGAACACAGAACTGCATCAAGGGCTGAGGCAGATTCACCCACGCAGACCAGGTTCCTCCCACGAAGCGCCTTTCGCCAAACGTAAGAGGACTGAGGTCACACGGCATGTGTTCTCTGGGCTGAGTGGAATTACAGTAGATTCAGTAACAGAAAGATAACAGGAGAATCTCCAAATGTTTAGAAATTAAGCAATCGTGGATTAAGCAACACACTTCTAAATAACCCATATGTCAAAGAAGGAGCCACAGTAGAAATCAGAAAATGTCTTGAGCTGAATGAGGAGCACACAGCATATGAAAAAGCCTCCAGGATATGCAAAACTAGCCACCAAAGGGAAACCCACAGCTTATTGAAAAATTCCACATTTAAAAAGGGGAAATGCTGAAACCAATGACCTATGCTTTCAGTTCAAGAAACTAGAAAAAGGACATCAAAATAAAGGCAAAGTAGAAGGAAGGAAATCGTGGTAAAATGTATAAAGAGAAGACAGACATAAATTAGAGAAAATCGACAAGACCAAAATCTGGTTCTGTGAAAAGATGAATAAAGTTGATAAACCTCCCAGCAATGTTGATCATTAAAAAAGAGAAAACAAAAGTCATCACCAGGAGGTACAAAAGGGAGACATCACTGCAGAGTCTTATGGACATGGGGGAGATTACAACCCCATCATGTGCTTTACATCAATAAACATGAATTTTTGATGCAATGAGCACATTTCTTGAAAAGTACAATTTATCAGAATTAACACAAAAAGTCAAAAAAATACAATTCATCAAAATGAACACAGAAAAGTCCAAACAGCCTAACATTTATTAATTAAACCCATCATTTAAAACCTTTCCACAAAGAAAGCTCCATGTCCATTTGGTTTCACTGTTGAATTATCCTATAAATTTCTGCCACACCCCTTGCTAGATTTTTTTTCCTAGGTATTTCATATTTTTGATGCTGCATGAATAGTACTGTTAAATTAGCTTTCATTTTCTAAAAAGTGTGTTGTTCGTGCATAGAAACCCAACTGACGGTGGAATACTGGCTTTGTAGCCAGCAAGCCTTGCTGAGCTAACTCTTGCCAGTTCTGAGAGTGTGCGAAGAACAGCCTCTTTGCTGCCCACAGGCAGGTGCTGTCTTGCATCCTAAAGATGGGGCTGAGGGTAGGGGCGGGCGGCTGAGGTTCCTCCCTCAGAGGTGCCTTCCCGAGTGCCAGCACCTGCTCCAAAGATGAGGCTGAGGGTGGGGGCAGGTGGCCAACGTTCCTGCCTCAGAGGAGCCTTCCTGAGTGCCAGCACCTGCTCCAAAGATGAGGCTGAGGGTGGGGGCGGGCGGCTGAGGTTCCTGCCTCAGAGGTGCCTTCCCGAGTGCCAGCACCTGCTCCAAAGATGAGGCTGAGGGTGGGGGCAGGCGGCCAACGTTCCTGCCTCAGAGGAGCCTTCTTGAGTGCCGGCACCTGCTCCTGCTGGCCTTACAGATGCTACCTATCAGCTTAAAGGAATCTGCTTCTACCCTACGTTTCCCAAGGGCTTCCCCTCCCGAGCTGCTGGGGCCACAGGTGAGCGCCACCACTCGGCTATTGTTTTTTATTATGTTTTTTAGAGACAGGGTCTCACTATGTCGCCTAGGCTGGTCTCGAACTCCCAGCCTCAAGTGATCCTTCTGCCTGGGCCTCCCAGAGCGCTGGGCTGGTCTCTGCACGTGGCTGGATTCGGTTTTCGTGTTTCCCGTTGTGTTGGGCGATGGGGTGGGCGGGTTTGCCCGGGGCGGCGCGGTCCCTCCGGGTCTGTTGGTGCCTGGATCCCGGATCCCCGGGCGCGGGGAGGCCGCCGGCTTCGCGCATGACCGCCAGGTCCGCAGCGCCTTTCATGGCCGGAGACGGGGCGAGGCGACGGGAGGTCTCAGCCCAGGGGCGCGGGGGAGCGGGGAGCGGGGCGGCGGCCGGGATGGGGCGTCCACGGGGGAGGGAGTCGCCTGTTCGTGGACCGATAAGACACCGCAGCAGAGGCTTCGGGGCGGGCGGGACAGGAGCGAGAGGGCTCGTGCGCTCAGCTGGACGGATGTGGGTGCGGATGCGGATGCGGAGAGGGGCCCATGGCGAGTCCGGTGGCGTGGCCGGCCGGGCTGTCCCCGAGAGCGGAAGGGAGGACGCGCGACCCCGACAGGCACTGACGGGGCTGCCGACGAAGGGGGTCGGGCCGGCGGGGGCCGCGCTCGGGGACGGTGCCGGGAGGGAGCGCTCGACCCCCTGCAGCCCCCAGGCCCTTGCCAGGTCCCCAGCGCGATCGCCCTGGGGTGGACTGTGGGGCACAGAGACACTCCCGCGGCGCCGCCCCCAGCCCCTCGCCCCTCCCGGCGCAGCCCCCGGCCCCTGAGCTCCCCACCCAACCCCGGGGCCCCTGAACTCCCCACCCAACCCCGGGGCCCCTGAACTCCCCACCAACCCCGGGGCGGGGTTGCCGCTTCAGACGCAGGCCCTGAGCTACCCCTGCAGGGGTCTCACAGTGGGGGGGGTCTGACTCCAACCAGGGCTGGTGCCCTCAGGGAGCCAGCAAAGGTGAGTCTCCGTGGGTGAGGAGACCCCAGGCCCAACCCGGGCTGACGGACCAGAGCGCGGGCCTCAAGTCCTGCAGGGCCTCCAGCTCCAGGCTGGTCAAGAGTCCGTCCATCTCTGAAGAGGAGGAAAGGTCCCACATGAGACCTCAGAGGCCCCCGGGAAGGGAAGGGCTGAGCTCTAACCTGCTTTTGAGAAAGACATTTGTATCCCACGGATCCAACAACCAATAAGAGTGGCATTGACGGGAGGTGGCATTGACGGGAGGTGGCATTGACAGGAGGTGGCATGATGGGAGGTCTCCTTCCTGGAAGGGCATCTCCCAGAGGGGCCTGTTGCCTGAAGCTGAGATGTGCCTGGCACACAGCAGGTGTGGACGAAGGGAAGCCCAGCAGGTGCGGCTCCCAGTGGAATAAAACCTTCCTTAAGAAGACCTGGCCCCTGACAACTTCGGGTTGAAAAATAAACTTGGATTGGGCAGAGATGCCTGCCTCCTGCCTGGCTTCGAGCATTGGAAATTACTTAAAAACTTAACTTTCTTCTTCTCTTGAGTATCGTTAACAACAGCATGAATAGATGTGCCTCTTCCTCCACAAGACACTTTCACAAGCCCTATGGTGGAATTCATGAGAGGAAATTAATGTGACGGACTGACTAGGTGTTTTCAGTTTTATTTTCTTAATCCTGAAGTTCAGATGCTGTGGCAGCTGGGTATAAGATTACAGTTGTTTTCGGACTGGCTTTTGCATTATTTCCACATTTTTGAATATGTTTTACAGCCACGCCCCTTCCCCATAGGTGCAGGGGATCCCTGGACCACAGGGGGTCCAGGCCACGGTGGAAGGATCCAGAATGCTGTGCGTGCCTACCTGAGGCAGGAAGTGGTCCGGCAGTTATCAGATCGTCACCACCCACAGGACAGGAATGTTCTCAGGACACTTCCCAAGACCCCCTCACACACACACACACACGTCTCTGGGTCTTTTTGGCCATGAGGATGTGCAGGTTGTGCACTGTACAATTCCAAGGGGCACGGTTCATACAGTCTGCCTGATATGGATGGTGGCCCTGCAGTGGCGGGGTGCCACAGCCCTGCCTAAAACCATGACCCAGTTGGAGGGGTTCGTGGCTACAGTCCGAGGGTAGGGGAGTGGATGTGCACACCCTGTATAATCCCCTAGACTGGCTTCTGCATGAGGCTGGCATCCTCAAGGCCATGCCCATCGCAGGCTGGGGCAGCGCCCGTCTGCCCAGAGCCCTCCAGCAACCTCGGAGTGCAGACGCATTTCATCCTCCAAATGCTCACAGATTGAGATGCTGCCAAACAGCCACACTTCTCACCTGTGCAGGGACTCGTGGGCAGTGGGGTGTGCCCTGCTCTGGCCACGCCACTTCAGGGGCTCGTTGCCTTTCCATTCTCCATCAGGCAGCCCTTCCTGCTGTGGGGGGCAGTGGAGGTGTGGGCAGCACACTACCTGATGGCCAGCGCCTGGCACTGGTGTCTGTTCTGGATTTGTACGTCCAGGCAGTGACACTGCTCTTCTGCCCTTTGAACAGCTTTGTGGAGAAAGGTTGTCGGCTCTTACGACAGGCTGGTTGGGGGGTGGGGTGGGCATCAGGGCACACACTGGTCTGGTGGGAATTTGGCCTTCCTGTGGAATGCAAGGGCAACATCTTCAGAGAGGACGTCGTTCCCAAAGGCTCCACCCAGGAACCATAAGAGCAGGGAAGCTCTGGACTGGAGGGAATCCTGTTCTTGTCCTGCTGGCTTTTTCTCTGGGACAAGAGGCTGGGAGTGGAGTGGGGGACAGAGACAGGTGGGGCAGGGACACAGGCTAAGAGCAACACCTCACAAGACCATACTAGTGGCCAGTCACACACTTGCACTCCCCCAGTGCCTTGTCACACACTTCCACTCCCCTGGTGCCCTGTCACACACTTCCACTCCCCCGGTGCCTTGTCACACACTTCCACTTCCCCGATGCCCTGTCCAGACCCTGCGGTGTCCCAGGCCAGGGCTGCCCTCCCTCCATGCCACTCAGTGGCCGAGTCACCAGGTGAGCACCATCTGAATGCACCTTCCCTGTGCTACACGGGCCACTTCCATTAGCATGAAACTGGGGCCCTTGCAGGATGAAGTCATCAAACTCAGCACTGTCCTCCTCAGGCCCCCACAGCCCCCACTCAGACGTCAGAAGACACATCCATCCTCCATCCACACCCACCCACCGCCCACCTGCCCTCTGTCCACCTATCTGTCCTTCCATCCACCTATCATCCATCCGCTCAGCCACTATCTTGCGAGTGCTAGTGTGTGCCCAGCTCTTCCAAGCTCCGGAGACGTATGCATGAGCCCCTTGCTCGTGGAGCAGACATTCCCAGGGTGAGGGCAGACAGCTCAAGGTCAAAGCAGCAGCCCCCAGGGCTGGGAGGCAAGCTGATTCCTGGGGCCAACCGAGTAAGCAGGGGAGGCGGGAGCTTAGCTGCCACAGTTGTGAGCTGAGAGGGTAGCGGGTGGGACGAGAAGGTGGCATTGGAGCCGAGCCCCTGGGGAGCCAAGGAAGGAAGCACGCAAGAGCCGTCCAAGCAGAGGGAGCAGGGCGTGCAAAGGCCCCGAGAGGCGCCGATTGCTGGTGTGGGCCGTGGCGTGCGTGGGGGTGGGGGTCAGGCAGTGGCTGGGGTCTGAGCTCCCGGGACACGTTGAGCCTTTCCTCGGAGAGGGAGGGTCCCAATAGGAGGGACTGAAGGGGCAGGTAAAGTGCCGAGCAGGAGCCTTTGCAGGTGGCTGCAGGCTCCGAGAAGCCGCTGGTTTTGTGCACATTTTGAATGTAGAGCAGACATGCTAACAGCTTGGAAGCCCCGTGAGCGAAAGGAGAAGTCCACCTGCGTCCCAGGTCTGGGGCTGGAAGGCTGCAGGGTGGGCCTGCAGGAAAACAGGGGTGTGGTTTGCACAGTGGAGCCTGAGATGCTTAAGGAGCCAGTGCTGCCAGAGTGAGCTGTGGGCAGAGGCCCCGCATCAGTGTGAAGCCCCAGGGGTATAGAATTGTTTTGGGCGGAGGTCAGAAGGCAGGGGACAGGGCGGGGAGACCACGGGGGCCCCTGGTCTCCCATCTCAGAGCCTGGGGTGGGGGGATGCTGACCGGCGATGGGAGGGGCAGAGAAACTTACCAGCGCACCACGCAAGGCCTGGGCGCCCCCGAGTTCTGGTAAGTGGCCGGTCCAGCTGTGGAATGCAGGTTCCTGCTGAAGACACACCTGGGGCCCCTGTGCACCCTTGGGCCGCCCTGTGAGGTCTGCGCAGCCCCAGGCCCTGCGTTTATGTAGGAAGGTTGGGGCGAGCGCACCCGCAGCTGCCCAGGCATCCCAGGAGCTGCGCGGAACCGCCTGTCCCGCCGCCCCCCGCTGTGCTCCCCCCGCCCCCCCCCGCTCCCCGCCCCAGGGAGGCGGCCGCGCAGTCCCGGGCTCGCTCTTGCCGCGACCTCCCGGACCTCCAGGCCGCGGGCTCCGGGGGAGGGTGGGGACCGGGGAGCGCCGGGTGGGCGTGCGCGGGCGGGGCGGGCGTGCCGGGAGCTGCGGCGGTGTCTGCGCTCGCGAGTGCGCGGCGGGGGCGGGCAGGCTCCGCCCCGGGGCGGGAGGGGGCCGCGGGATTAAAGGCCACCCCGGCGGGCGGGGATCGGACTGTCGCCGGTACCGGCACCGGAGCGCGCCGGGTCCTCGCCGGGTCCCCGCCGGGTCCCAGCCCAGCGCGTCGGCCGAGCCCAGCCGGGACCCCCCGGCGACATGCACGTCCCAGCCCTGCGCTGAGCAGGCGGCAATGTGGGGACTCGGGGCGCGGGGCCCCGGCCGGGGGCTGCTGCTGGCGCTGGCGCTGGGCGGGCTGGCGCGGGCCGGGGGCGTCGAGGTGGAGCCCGGCGGCGCGCACGGCGAGAGCGGGGGCTTCCAGGTGGTCACCTTCAAGTGGGCCCACGTGCAGGATCCCTACGTCATCGCGCTCTGGATCCTCGTGGCCAGCTTGGCCAAGATCGGTAAGTGGCCCCGGGGTCTCCGGGTCTGCCCGCGGGGTATGCGGCCGCCTCTGCCGGGTCTGGGGGCTTCGTTGTGGCCGCGCCCATCAGGTGGGAGCCGCGCGGCGGGCGCCCGGGAGAGTCCGGCTCTCGGGTCCAGCAGAGCGAGACTCGGCAGCGACTCTGACCGCGCTAAGCCGCCCCTGCGGGTCCCGAGGTCTCCCCTCCCGGCGGGGGCACAGCCTCGGAGCTCCCGGCTCCCGGGTCCCTGCGGGGTCTCCGCCCCGCCTCCGCTCCGAGCCCCGCAGACTGCAGGCTGCTCGCGCCCGGGGAGTCCGCGGGGCCGGGTTTCCTTCGGGGTTCTCAGGCTTTTTAGACAAACGTCCTTGGAGTGATGGCGTTTTTTCGTTCGTTACAAGGGCAGAAAAGAAAAGCGGTGCTACCCGCACGAACCCAGCAGAATCCTCCCTATAGGCGCAGCGTTCCCATTGGCGGCCTCCTTTTTTTTTTTTTAGAAAATCCCGGTCGGTCAGATTTCTCTTCTCCTTAACTGGCGCCAATGAACCAGTAATGTGGGCACGGCAGGTAGCTCCTGGCAAGGTGACAGGAAGGTCAGCTTCCTGAGGAGCTCGTGGGGATCAAAGTTTCATGTGTTGGTCTACAGGGGAGGGTCTCTCCGGGGGTGGTGGGGAGCTGGTCACTCGTGTGGAGGGGGATTAGGGGACCCGAGTGGGGCCAGGAGAAGCGAGATCAGAGCAGCAGGCGCCGCGGCAGGTTTCCAGAGCAGCTTGGGACTGGGGCGAGAGGAGGTTTCGATGCTGGGGCCCAGGAGGGGCGCCCACGCAGGACAGGGGAGGGACAGGCTCCGGGGAGAACAGCTGAGAGGACCTTGGCCTTGGTGGAACCTGGTACGCCCAGCAGGCTTGATTGGAGAAGGCGCCTTTTCCTCCAGTGCCGCCTGCCGCCTGCCCTATTTATGCCAGGGTCTCCCTCCCCTTCAGGCCCCTTGTGTGTTTGCTTTCTGTCTCATTAGCGCTCTTCTGAGCCCTCCCGCCTCCTCCCTTCTCCGCAGCCTCCTCCTCGCCCTGGTGTCTTCAGCTCCCCGGCCTGGCTGCCTCTCTCCAGGCTCAGGCTGTCCTCCCTGGGCTTTCCACTGGGGGCTTGCGATGCTGGCCTGGGGGAGTCTCTGAGGCTGGCTGCTTCCTACAGTTGACTTCCTTGAGAAGGGCCCCTGGGGCATCAGGGAGGTCCAGCCTCAACCTGGGCTCTGCGGCCACCCAGTCCTAAAGCTCACCCTGCTTTCCTCTGATGGGAGTGCCCCCCTGGTGTAAACTGAATAGGCAATTTCTTTTTTTTTCTTTTTCTTTTTCTTTCTTTCTTTTTTTTTTTTTTTGAAATAGAGTTTTGCTCTTGTTGCCCAGGCTGGAGTGCAATGACGCGATCTCGGCTCACTGCAACCTCCACCTCCTGCCTCAGCTTCCCGAGTAGCTGGGATTACAGGCATGAGCCACCACGCCCAGCTAATTTTGTATTTTTAGTAGAGACGGGGTTTCTCCATGTTGGTGAGGCTGGTCTTGAACTCCAGACTTCAGGTGATCCACCCACCTCAGCCTCCCAAAGTGCTGGGATGACAGGCGTGAGCCACCGCGCCCGGCCGTGAATATGTAATTTCTGTACAAGCTGGGGCCTCTCCCGGTTTAGCCCAGTGTACAGAGTCAGAATCTGGCATCTGAAGGTCCAATGACGGCCGCCAGGCACCAGCCAGCCCCGCCTGGGAGCCCACAGGTAGGGCACACTGACCAGGGCTTTGCCTGGTGTCAGAGTTTGTTATTCACCAGGAAAAGCCTTCAGGTCTCCCAAACACTTGGACTGGTTCTGGGAAGACGTCCTTGAGGGCGGGGAGGCTGCCGGCTCCCAGCAGCACCTCCCGGGGGCAGGGCGGTCCTTTACAAAGGCCCACCTGATAGCACCCAGCGGCTGTCTTTGTCCCGGGCGGCCCCGCCTGGGAAGGCGAGAGCCTCGCCCTGTGCAGCTGTGAGAGCTCATCGCCGCATCCCACCGGCGCAGACCCTCTCCAGACCTGCCCTCTACGCTCCCTGTCGTCCGCTCAACCCACTGTGCACTCTGCAGCCCTGGCAGTGACAGCTGAGGTCTGCTCTGGGTCTGCCCTGATTGGCCCCCAGGACGTCCCGCCCTCCATCCCCTCTCTGCCAGCCACACCTCTTGAACGCAGCCCCCAGGCCTCCCTGTGTGCTTCCTCCCCCAACCCCTTCCCTGTGAACTCTGGACTTCTCAGATTCCGCAGGCCCTGACGGTCCTCCTTGTGCAGCCAGCCTCAGGTGCACGACCTGTGTTTCCAGAGGACTCTCAGGTCCAGGCCTTCACAGACGCCGGGCCCGAGCCTGCACCACAGCAGGAACTTCAATTTCGCCCAGCCTCTTCCACGTGCCCACAGCCCCTGGACCCGGGGTCCGAACCTACTAAGCTGCTTGGCACATTTTGTTGTTTAAAATGCTCAGGGGTTGGCCACACTCTTTCAGTCTCAAGTTACACAAACAGAAATGTCTCTTCCAGCAGAAAAGAGCTGCATTCCTGTTGCTTTTCCAAACATTTGTTGAATTTCTCACACGTCCCGAGTGTTTCTAACTCACAGCCCCAGCCTTCTTCAAGCCATTTGTAACCTGGTTGGGGAAATAAGGGTCCGGGGACCCTGAAACCCACGGCAATGTTGATGCCAGGAGGTTTCTACTCCAGGCAGCTTGGGACAGAGGATGGCCAGAGGGCCAGAGCTGCCTCAAGCAAACGCTGGGGCTGGGGCCTCAGCAGGTGGCCCAGGAGGCTGGGCAAGGAACAGGGGCTGCTGTCGGCCCACCAGCCTCAGGCCTCGTGTCTGAGCTCTGGCAAGGGGTCCCCGCAAGCCCCCTGTTTGTGTGCACTGGGGTTCCCCTGCCTGTTACAGCAGTGGAGGCGGCAGGGCCTAGTGTCTGCCTCAGGCAGGGTGAGGGGGTTTCCTCCTGTGCCCCTTGGGGGCCCCCAGCCTGCAGCCACCCACACCAGGGCCACTCTAGGCCTTAGGGGCCCACCAGAATCCCCACCTCACCCTGCACCGTCCGTGTTGGGGACCCTGGGCCAGGCTTTCCTTCGTTCCTTCCTGGGCTTCCTCTGGGGGCTGAGGCTGTGCCTTGCAAAGACTGCCAGGCCTGGCAGCACTGGGCACGGGCCCTGGGGTGGGATCCAGGCAGCGGCAGGTGTCAGGACTGCCAGCAATGGGTCCCTGGAAGGAGAGGGAAACGGTGGTGTCAGAAGCCAGAGGAGGAGGCCCAGGGAGGGTCCCCAGGGAAGCAGGGGGAGGCAGGGGGAGGCCCGAGCAACTCAGCTACAGGCCTCGGAGGACTTTGGTCCCCACCTAGCGCCGTGGTGAGGAGTGGATGTGGTCAGATCTGGGTTCTCAGACGACTGCCTGGCCGTGGGGCAGAGAATGGCACTGGGGAGATTCGGGGAGGACAGTGGGGAGCTTCCCTTGGGCATCAGGGCGGTGGACAGCAGAGCCTCCTTGGAGCAGGAGTGGGGACGTCACAGGGTCATCAGTGAGCAGGGGCCAGACCTCCTGGTCCCATCCCATTCTCAACCCTTCGGGGGACTCTGCTGCGCTGACCTCGCCTCGCAGCTCTGAGCCACACATGAGCAACAGGACCCGACCAAAAGGGAACTGAGGGAGTTACAATTTTGAGATGTTGGAAACCGGGGAGGGGCTGGGGCCGGGAGTGGATTCTAGGCCCAGCTGGGTCTATTTGTCCCCAGGCGTCTGGCCATGGGGACCCCTTGGGTCGTGGACGCACAGGAGGTGTGGGAGCCGACATTCCATGGGGCCCGAACTCCAGAGCTGGGCAGTGCTGGCTCAGGGAGGTGGGGCCTTGAGGGGTAGGACCTGAGCAGCGGCAGTGACGGCCCACGGGAAAACCAGGACAGTGGGGTTGGGTGGCGGCGGGGGGACAGGCTCTCGAAGTGGAGCTTGTGTTGCTGAGGGATGTGAGGGGGGAGGCCCAGGCCGCCCCACATCTTGGTGAACCCTGGCTGGAAGGGCGGGCAGGAGCGAGACGGGTATCTGGAGTCTGCAGTGCCTCGTGCAGCCGTAGGAGGGTCGGGAGGACACTGGGGCGCAGGGTCAGGAGTGCAGCCCCCCGCTCTGAGTGGCGCAGCACCCCCCCCCCAGCGGCATTACCGCCCTGTGGGAGTATGGGAATGCTTTTCTGCAGGAGCTTCAGCCTTGGGGTTCCAGCACCTCCTCCTTAACTGGACAAGGTCAAGACCCAGATCCCTGAGCGCCAGGTTCCCTGCTCCCAGCCCCAGATCCGAGGCACTGGGTGTTTCCTTGCTGTCTGGGTGGGCGCAGGAGGTCGTCCTCACCCGACACTTGACTCCCGGACCCCCGCTGTCTTACCCAGTGTGTCCTAGGGAGCCTCTGCCACTGGGGGTGTGACACTGCCTAGACCACCTGCCTAAGCTGTGGATTTCTCCAAGGGGTAGCCTTCCACCGGGCACTTGGTGCCCAGGCTGTGAGGGTGGCTGTGGGGTCATCTTCAGCTCCTGGGGTGGATGGTTTTACTGTATGTGCTCTGGTCCTGGAGGCAGGAATCCCTCAATGCGCATGGCACCTACCCCCTCACCATATCTGCTACCCACTCCGGCTGAACTGCCCTTAGATTCTCCTTGAAGAAGCATAGGAAAGGAGGGTCTGGGGACAAGGATGGCCTAGAAGGCCAGGGTGGTCAGCAAAGTCCCCAGGGGACCCAGTCCTCCCAGGAGAGGACCAGTGAGTGGGCCCCATGGACCTCAGTCCTGGCAGGAGAGGTGTGCTCAGTGGGTTTGGAGTCAGGAGCCATCACGGGAGGCCTGGAAGCAAGGACTCTCCCAGGAGTCTCCACAGGGGAGGGTCTGGCCCTGAAGGGGTGAAGTCTCATTTTCCAGGAGCTGCCCACGGAGAATCAGCTGTAGGCTGTAAAACAATCCATGGCATTTGGAGCTAAGGTGTCACCCTGGAGAATCCTGAGGAAAGGGGCAAAGGTTGGGAAGTGCTGATAGCACCGGGGGCAGGGAAGGAACCACCAGGGCTCCCTGTGGGTACCTGGCAGCTCCACCAGAGGCTCAGAGAGAGACAGGGATGGTGAGTCACTCTTGGCTGCCAGCCCCTCCAACCCCCTCCCTGCCACCCCGGGAGCTCCCCGCCTCTGGGCGTGTGTGGCGCTCCCCGTGACCACACAGGCTTGGGAAGATGCCTGTCTGGGCCCAAGCTCCAGCACCTAACTAGCCTCATGTCTACTGCAGAAACGGCTGAGCTCTCCCAGCGTGGCCACCCCCACCGCCGGCTTCTCCAGGGGCCAGGGGCTGCACTGGGGCATGTTTAGAGTTGGTGTTCCCATCCTGCACATCATCTGCCCAGCGTCTGGACTGAGTCCCACACCTGGGAGTCTCAGTGCACAATGAAGCCGCCAAGGCTCTCCTCACCCACCCTCGAGACAAGAGTCTTGGGATACCAGGTGTCTGGGTGCCAGGTCTCAGGTTGCCAGATCTCCAAGTGCCAGGCCTCAGGGTGCCAGGTCGTGAAGTGCCATATCTCAGGGTGCTAGATCTTGGGGTATCAGGTCTCAGGGTGCCAGGTCTCAGGGTGCCAGGTCTCAGGGTGCCAGACTCCACCCTCCCCCAAATCATGCACTCACCGCAGCTTCATCCCTTCACACTCAGCATCTCTCCTGCCCCCCCTTTCCTGAGCTCAGAGCCTTCCTCCTCTGAGCTCCTGAGGACACCTCCTCCTCCGAGGTCTTTTGGCTCAACCAAGTTGGTGCCACAAGGGCAGAGATTGTCTTATTCCTCCTGTGTCCCCAGTGCCTGTCCCCAGCAGAGTCCTGCAGATCTGAGCACGTGAATGGACATGTGGATGAATGGATGAGTGAATAGATAGATGGATGGATGCATGGATTGATGGATGGATGAATGGATGAGTAAATGGATGGAAGGGTGGATTAGTGAATGGATGGAGTGAATGGATGGATGGATGGATGAGTGAATGGATGGATGGAGTGAATGGATGGATGGAGCGGATGGATGGATGGATGGATGAATGAGTGGATGGATGGATGGATGAGTGGATGGATGGATGGATGGATGATGGCTGGATGGATGAGTGGATGGACGGATGGATGAGTGAATGGTCGGATGAGTGGATGGATGGATGGATGGATGGTTTGGATGGATGGATGGCTTGGATGAGTGGATGGATGGGTGGATGGGTGGATGGATGGATGGATGGATGGATGGATGAATGGCTTGGGTGAATGGATGACTGAATGGATGGATGGGTGGATGGATGGATAGATGGATGAATGAATGGATATATGAATGAGTGAATGGATGGATAGATGAGTGGATTGATGGATGGATGAGTGAGTGGATGGATGGATAGGTGGATGGGTGAATGGATGGATGGGTGGATGGATGGATGAGTGGATTGATGGATGGATGAGTGGATTGATGGATGGATGAGTGAATGGATAGCTGGATGGATAAGTGGACAGATGGATGGATGAGTGAATGGAGAGCTGGATGGATGGATGGCTTGGATGAATAGATGAGTGAATGGGTGGATGGGTGGATTGATGGATGGATGGATGGATGGATGAATGGATATATGGATGAGTGAATGGATGGATGAGTGGATTGATGGATGGATGGGTGAGTGAATTGATGGATGGATGAGTGAATGAATGGATATATGGATGTGTGGATAGATGGATGAGTGAATGGGTGGATGGATGAGTGAGTGAGTGAATGGACAGATGGATGGATGGCTGATGCGTGAATGGTTGGTGGATGGATGAGTGGATTGATGGATGGATGAGCGAGTGGATGGGTGAATGGATGAGTAAATGGAGGGATGGGCGGAAGGATGGGTAGATGTGTGGATGGATGGATGGATGAGTGGATGGATGGATGCACCCACAGGTGGGTGAAGGAGGAATGAACGAATGAGTGGATGGACAAATGGATGGATGAATGCACGCATGGGAGAGTGAAGTAGTGGGGGGATAAACATTGGCTTCCCATGTGTAAGCTTCATCCAAAACCATCTGGACACTGGGCCCAGGAAGAGGCTGTCTCAGCTCCTCAGCTGAATTATTTCCTTAAATTACCACAGAGCCTCCAGTGAGCAGCACACCTACTTCTGGATGACAATGGCTTTAGAGGCGCCGCCTTCCAAGGAGTGGCAGACTTAACCTGCAAAGTGGGATCATTGACAAGCAGTTGCAGCATCAGCTCAGAGCACTTTGGCAGATCTGGGCTCAGCATGGTGAGCACCATCTGCCCCACACAGAGCTCTCCCAGGAGTGGGTCATGTGCCCAGAGAGAAACCACACTCACCTGGCCTAAAACATGCTCCACTGTCAGCTGAAATCGTAGCTATGCCTTAGCTATGCCTTCTGGAATAAGACAGACAAACCCAGCCCCATCCTGATGTTGCCAGACCTCGGAAGATGCAGACACACCCTGGGCAGGCCCTGACTTGGTGCTGAGACTGCCCAACCGGGCACCCTCCTGGGACACAGAATGGAATTCGGGTCACAGGCAGCCAATACCCTTAGCATACCAACCACTTTTAGGAGCTTGAATGGTCTCATCTATCTTATCAAGGTAGCCCAAAATGCTGGACTTTGCAGCAGCCAGAGCTCTGGGCAATAGAGGAGCTCTCTCCAGTTTAATATTCATTCAATAAACATTCAGTGCCCATCACACCCTGTAGGCAGTGGGGATCCCACTTCAAATGAGACCCAAATATCCCATGGGGCAGCACTCCTGGGAGGACACCAAGGACCAAAGACAGTCAGGAAGCCATCCCTGGGGCAGAGGGGGCAGCCAGCCCTGTGGGTTAGGGGGAAGCATGTTCAGGGAAGGAATAGCCAGAGCAAAGTGCCTGAGGCAAAAAGTGTGGATGAGGGCCGGGGGGAGTGTGAGTGTGTGTGAGGGGCAGGGGGAGTGTGTGTGTGTGTGAGGGGCAGGGGTTGTGTGTGTGTGTGAGGGGCAGGGGGAGTGTGTGTGTGTGTGTGAGGGGCAGGGGGAGTGTGTGTGTGTGTGAGGGGCAGGGGTTGTGCATGGGTTTGTGAGTGGCAGGCGGTAATGTGTGGGTGTTTGAGGAGCAGCGGGGTGTGTGTGTGTGTCTGGGAAGCAGGAGAACACGTGGAGGATAAGCAGGAGGTGGTCCTTGCACTCTGGCCGTGTGATGACCACGTTCAGAGCTGGGGTGAGCTCTGGGTCGCTCCCTCACATTGGCGAGTGCCTTTACCAGCCTGAGCTCTGGGCTCTCTGCTCTGTCCGATTGCCAGCCTTCCCTTGGGGCTGGCTGTGTGTCAAGTCCATTTCCAAACTGTCGTGTCGTCAGTCTAGGAAGGATTGAGATGGAGCCTGGGGCCGTGTCCAGGCGGAGTCAGGAGAGCAGCCAGGGTGCCCAAGGCGTTCCCGTGTGTGCACCTTCCACAGGGGCCTGAAAGGAAGGAGGGAGGGGCGGGCAGAGCAGGAGGGGCTGTGGTAGCCGCCCTGGGCAGGGGGAATTCCACAAATGGGGAGGGGCACATCCTGGGAATGGGCCTGGCCGTTTGTGCTGCTGTGCTGGGATTGGTTAGGGCTGTGACAGAGACTCCAGGCTGATGGCATGGACTCTGGGGTGGGGGTGGGGGGCTGAGAAGTCTCCCCATGTCTCCCCATGGAAGGCTGTGCCTTAGGGAAAGACCAGGTGACCTGTGCCAAGTTCCTGGTCCCTGGAGGGCGGCCTTTGAGTGCGGCCCTGAGGGCTCTGTGCGGGCCCATCCCAGCCGGGACCCCCTACTTGGTTCTGGGAGCCAGCCCTGGGCAGGGACAGAGCCAGGGTCCCCTTCTGGACTGTGCAGGGCTAGGGCAGAGGGAAGGAGGGGGGGCCAGGGGCACACTGGCAGCTTCTTCCTTTCTGGTGGATCAGGGAACCTACAAGGTCACCACCTGCTGAGCTGTCATGCCAAAGTCCAAGGGTTTGAGTTCTCTGCTGGGAAAAGGGTTTCTCGTAAGCCTGAATGGGAAAGTTGAAAACGGCTGTTTTTAAGAGCTTTGGGGGTGACACAAAGTGTGGAAGAACAGCAGCTCCTGGGGGCTCTGTCCTCAGATTCAGCCCCAGATGTTTGGTGCAGAGGACACAGGGCTGACTGCATGGTGAAGACAGATTCCCCTTAGAACCCGGCCCTCAGCGGGCCATACCACTCCTTCCCCACCTACCTGCCGTGGGAGCCACTGGGCAGGGCTGCCCGAGGGGCCACAGTGAGCAAAGCCCCCGATAGGCGAGACCCGATGGGCCTCAGGGAGCAGGGTGGGCCCCAGGAAGGGGGATCCAGCGGCCACTGGTCTTGGGTGACTCTGCGGAGGTGAGGAGGGAGGGCGCAGGCCGGAGGCTGGGCCTCAGAGCCCCCTGAGGGACAGAGCCCCTGGAGGGACAGCCCTGGCTGCACAAAGCCTGGGAGACCGCAGGTCAGGGAGGAAGAGGGAGTGTGCGAAGCATCTCGGAACCGGGACTGCCTGAGCACGCCTCCCCGAGGGCTCGCCCGTGTGAGCGCCACTTCCAGGTTTCTGTCTTTAATCCTGGTTTTCTCAAGATCTGAGGGTTCATTTTAGGATTAGTTAGAGCCAACTGTGATTAGGGTAGTAATCTCTTCCCAGAAAGGGTGCCCTCCCGAGCCGGGGCTGGGGCCTTGCCAGGCGCCGTTGTCTCTGCTTCTCTGGATTTTGCCCACCGCCCACACCCAGCACACAGCGGGGAATCTCTTCAGGCGGAACTGGCTGGGGTTGGCTGAGCGCTGCTCCCAGGAGAAGCTCCAGTGGCTGTGCGTGGCCCGCCTGCCTTCAGAGGGAGAGGAGCCCTGGGGCACAGCCCTGTCGCCAGAGGTGTTGACAAATGGGAGAGCTGTGTTCAACCTAAATCTGCAACACAAGGCCTGGCTGTGGGAAGTTAAAGCTTCCTGAGAAGGAGCTGTCAGGAACTAGTTCCTCCTTCTTACTGTGTACCATCACAGGGGGAGAAGGCGAGGGTGGCCCGGGACTGCTGTCTGCCCACCAGAGCTGTCCCTGGGCCCCTGAGGAGCACGTGTGTCCCATGGAGGCGGCATGTGTGTGCTGTGAAGTCAGACGTGGCTGTCTTAGCATCCACTGTGTCTCAGGGACCCCGCGGCCAGGACCCACCCAACTGCCCATGGGGCTGACGCGTTCTCTGCCCCGCACACCCCAGCAGCACAGACCCTGGGTATCACTCGTGCACCTGGCGCTCTCCTCCCATCCAACTCTGCATCCTCAGAGGGGCCACGTGCTTTTAGGGGGCACTTGAGCTCTGTTAGAGCAGGGGGTGGAGGTTCCCATGTATGAGGGCCCATCTAGCACCTGTGTCCCGGCCCAACAGCTGTGCCATTTGCCAGCCTTCCTCCCGGCCTTTCTCTTCCCCAAAAAGCATCAACAAAATGAAGCTCCCAGATACTGCCCGTGGTAAATGTTGCCAATCCAAAACCCCAAAGGGGCTGCCACATCCCGGCTGTAACCAGTGCCACTATCATGTTCCAAAAGCACCCCTGGCTTTGTGGTCTGCTGGAATCTGCAGCAGCTGGCATCTCAGTGGTCCCAGCCCATACCACGCAGCTTACAGTAGGTGCAGCCCCCCTCCCTCACCCTCCTGGTGTCCAGGTTCCCGAGTCTCAGTGTCGCTGCAGGAGGCAATTCTCCAGCCCCGGTTTCTGCTGTCTCCGGTTTTGCTGCAGTGGAAACCTCTGTAACCACCTTTCCCCCTCTTATCTTCCAGTGAAAAGTGGGACTGGTAATTGCTCTGATCTTGGTGACACCAGACAGTAGTGTCGGCACCATGGAGTCAGAATTGATAGGTGGGTCAGAATGAGACTGGCTGCTGGGCCTCTGCACGCCCGGCCCTTCCTCCAGGGATGCCTCAGCCTGGGCTCCACCGGGACTCAGCCTGCCCACCGTGCACATTCTCTGCCTGGAATGCTGTCCTCGTCCCCTCAGCCTGGCCTTCTCCAGCCCACCCCAAAAGGAGTGCCCCCCACAGCTTCGGGGATGCCCTTTCTTAGAAAATGAATAGACTTAAATTTCTTAATAAAGTTGTAGATTTACAGAATACTGAGCTGATAGTATAAAGTTCCCTCTAGCCACACCCCAGCCCTTCCATCCTCCACTCCCCCCTATTGTTAACAGGTGGCATTGGTGTGATACGTTTGTCATAGTTTAGCCACTCTTGATACATTATTATTAATTAAGGTCCACGGTTTACATTAGGGCTCATTCTTGGTGTTGCACTTCTGTGGGTTTGGACACGGGTACAACGACATGGATCCAGCATTACAGTCTCATCCAGAGGAGCTTCACTGCCCTAAAAATCCTCCGTGCTCTGCCTGTTCATCCCTCTCTCCCCCTGACCCGTGGCGACCACTGATCTTTCTACCGTCTCCATAGTTGTTCCTTTTCCAGCATGTCATGTAGTTAGTAAACTAGAGCGTGCAGGCTTCTCAAAGCGGCTTCTTTCACTTATTGATTGCATCCGTGTTTCCTCCGTTATCTATTCATGGCTTGACAGCTCATTTCTTTTTAGCACTGAATGATATTCCACTGTCTGGATCCATCCACCTACTGAAGGACATCTCAGTTGCTTCCAGGTGTTTTTGGTGATTATGAATAAAGCTGCTATAAACCTCCATGTGCAGGCTTTTGTGTGGACGGAGGACTTCAACTCCTGTGGGCCTGGCCGTTGAGTTGTCTGGTCATGGCCTGCTTAGGCTTGTAGGAAACTGCCACGCTGTCTTCCAAGTGGCTGCACCACCCTGTCCTCCAGCAGTGCCGAGTGCACACTCCTGCGGCCCCACATCCTCGCCAGCCTTCGGTGCTATCCGTGTCCTGGGTTTCACCACGCTAACTGCGTGGTGGTGTCTCCGTGTGTTTTAATTTGCAGCTCCGCCATGACATGGGCTGTCGTGCATATTTCAGGGGCTTATCTGCCGTCTGCCTGTCTTTGGTGCGGGGTCTGCGTAGATGTTTGGCTCATTTCTCACTGGGTTGTTTATTTTTCCTACTGAGTTTTTAGAGTCCTTTGCATGTTTTGAATGATAAACTCTTTAGGAGATATGTGTTTTGCAAATGTCTTCTTTTGCAGAGAAAAAGTTTTTAATTTTGATAAAGTCCAACTTATCAATTTTTCTTTTGTAGCTCATGCTTTTGGTGTTGATCTAAAAATTCATCACCAAACCCAAGGTTATGTAGCCTTTCTTCCATGCTATCTTCTAGAAACTTTATAGTTCTGTGTTTTACATTTAGGTCTTTTGTCCACTTAAATGCCAGCCTTGCCATCCGAGAACAGTCAGACACTCTTGCCCCTGCCCAGCAAGGCCAGTGGGACCAAAGTGCTCTCCTTGTGGCTCCCAGTTTTGCTGGTGTGTGTTGGATATTTTGGGATCTCACATGTGGATGGGCAGGTATCTGAGCCCTTATTATGAGGCTGGAGGGAGTTGTGATGGGAGGTTACAAGAATGCAGGGTGGAACCTGCAGAGACAGGAAGAAGGGCTGTGGCCAGGGGAGACACAGGAAGACCTGAGGGGGCAGCAGGTGTCCAGGCACAGCTAGGAGACAGTGGGAGCCATGTGGGGGGTCTCGGAGCACAGCAGTGCCCAGAGAAAAAAGCTGCGTGTGCTGCTGGTGCGTCTTCCCACCCACCCCTGCACCCAGCAGCCCTGGGCTTTCCCACAGCTCCTCCACCTCCATTTCCCTTGCCTTCCCCCCACAGGATTCCCCAGGCAGCTGACCCCATCGACTCACAGGAGATGGCATCCACGGCCGCATGCCTGGGCCTTTCCAGGCTGAGTCTGTTCCAGCCCGTGGGTAGCAGGCCCTCAGCAAATGCCTGAAAATGCACTGGGCGTGTTCGCCTGCCAGGCAGAGAGCTCATGCATCCATGGGCCGCATCTTTTCCTCTGTTAGCTTTGTCAGATGAAAAATCAAGTAGTTCTAGGGTTCACTCGAGAAAACAGCCCCTGTCCACCTTGTCCCCTGGGCCCCACTCCCCAGTGGGTCACCACAGTAAAGCCCAGTGAGGTCTCCACCCCTCGGCTCAGAGAGAGCCTGACTGTGCTGGCCCCTGTCTCTAGGCTGGGATCAAGCGTGCTGCCAGCAGCTCTCACGGGTGTGTCCCGCGGGTTCTGGCCTTTCCACCGGCGCTTCCATCCCACATGAACACCTTAGAGCTCTGTGGCAGCGTACGGCCATGTTTCCTTTCCCACACAGCATCTGGCTTTGCCTGGAGGGAACGATGGTCTCTGTTGCTGCTCTTGGCAGCCTTCTCTGAGCAATAAGTGGTTCCGCTCCCAGCTCCCCACAAGCTGCCATGCTCCACCAGGGGCCCAAGCACCCGCGGATCCTCCTGCTTCCAGTGGCCCCAGGCCTCCAGCGGCTCCCCCCGTCCAGCCCAGCACCTGTCTCCCCGACACTCTCCTCCACATCGTTGGAGCCCCTCTTCTCCTGAAGCCTCTCCGATCCCTGCTCAGGCCCTGGGAAGCCAGCTGAGTGTGGGGCAGTGGAGCGCTGACTGCAGGAGGGACAACGCCGGCTGCCCCCACGGCCCCTGTGAGATGCCTTTGCCTTGATGGATTCGTGCCGCGGGAACTGGTTTCCCTTCCAAATCATCAGGCCCTGCGCCAGCTTCTTCCGGCATCCATGCGAGACTGGGAGGCCTTCCTCATTCCTGGTTCCTTGCAGGAGGCCTCCTCCCCCTCCCCGCTCCCCATTCTCCTCTCACTCCCTGACATGCTTTGGGGTACAGCTAACTTCACCTGCTGTGCCAGGTCCCTGGCAGTTCACTGAGTGGAACTGCAAGCTTGGTTCTGGGAATGGCTGTGGCAGCGCCTGTCCGTGGTTCTCCATCTTCTGCCCACGCCTGAGTTCCAGGGTTCCACGTTCAGCCCACATGCGACCAGCCTGCTCTGCCCTCAAGCCCTTCCTTCCTCCCTCCCTCCCTCCTTCCATCTCACTCTGTCGCCCAGGCTGCATTGCAGTGGCATGATCTCAGCTCACTTTAACCTCCACCTCTTGGCTTCAAGCGATTCTTACGCCTCAGCCTCCTGAGTAGCTGGGATTACAGGCGTGCGCCACGGTACCCAGCTAATTTTTGTAATTTACTTTAGTAGAGGCAGAGTTTCACCATGCTGCCCAGGCTGGTCTTTAACTCCTGGCCTCAAGTGATCCGCCCCACCATTAGCCTCCCAAAGTGCTGGGATCACAGGTGTGAGCCACCACGTCCGGCCTGAGAGAAATTCTTAACCTCCTCTTTCAATCCTCTTTTGAGTTTTAAACTTTAGTTCTCATGTGTGACTCCCGGGAGGTCTTCCTCTCTAATGTCCTTGTCCTTTACGGCGTGGGGGCGATGGTGATGCTGAAGCCTGCATCTCCCTGCGCCATCTCCATCCCCCAGCGCGCTCTGGGCTGCTTGGGATTCCATAGCTGGGCTCCGCGCCTGAGCACCCATCACCCCTTCCCCTGGCTCCACTGGTGTGAGGGGCGGGCGCCAATAAGCCGAATGGGAACTGGAGCCACACGGGTGTGGGTGGGCATTTGGGTGTAGCGGGGAGATTTGGGTGTCTGTGGGTGTAGCGGGGAGATTTGGATGTCTGTGGGGTGAGGATTCGGGTATCTGTGGGGTGGGGATTCGGGGTCTGTGGGGTGGAGATTCGGGCGTCTGTGGGGTGGGAACTCGGGCGTCTGTGGGGTGGGGATTCGGGCGTCTGTGGGGTGGGGATTCGGGCGTCTGTGGGGTGGGGATTCGGGCGTCTGTGGGGTGGGGATTCGGGCGTCTGTGGGGTGGGGATTGGGCGTCTGTGGTGTGGAGATTCGGGCGTCTGTGGGGTGGGGATTCGGGTGTCTGTGGTGTGGAGATTCGGGCGTCTGTGGGGTGGGGATTCGGTCGTCTGTGGGGTGGGGATTTGGGCATCTGTGGGGGGAGGATTCAGGCATCTGTGGGGCAGGGATTCGGGTGTTGGGGGTTGAGGATGGGGTGCCAGTGTCTTTGGGTCCCCCCAGGATGGGTGCAGTGGCTCACACCTATAATCCCAGCACTTTGGGAAGCCAAGGCTGGAGGATCACATGAGCCCAAGAGTTTTAGACCAGCCTGGGCAACATGGTGAAACCCCGTCTCTACAAAAAACAGAAAAATTAGCCAGGCCTGGTGGCGTTTGCCTGTGGTCCCAGCCACTAGGGAGGTTGAGGCAGGAGGATCACTTGAGCCTGGGACATGGAGGCTGCATACCTGCACTCCAGCCTGGGCAACAGAGCCAGACACTATTTAAAAAAAAAAAAAGAAGCAGCTGGATCCCTCCTTCTTACCTGACCCAATAACTTTATTTATTTATTTATTTATTTTTATTTATTTTTTTTGAGACAGAGTATCGCTCTGTCTCCCAGGCTAGAGTGCAGTGGTCCAATATCGATCTCGGCTCACCACAGCCTCCACCTCCCGGATTCAAGCAATTCTCCTGCCTCAGCCTCCCAAGTAGCTGGGACTACAGGAGTCTGCCACCATGCCCAGCTAATTTTTGTATTTTTAGTAGAGACAGGGTTTCACCATATTAGCCAGGTTGGTCTTGATCTCCTGACCTTGTGATCCACCGGCCTTGGCCTCCCAAAGTGCTGGGATTACAGGCATGAGCCACCGCACCCGGCCACCAATAACTTTAAAATAAGGATAATAAATAACACGTCTTATCCTTCGTTTTCCTTGGGTTTGAGAACAAAGTCAACCCACTCTCTCTGACGGAGTCTGATTTTCAATCTTTACAACTGCCCAGAAAAGTCGAGATTATCATAGGAAACCAGCTCTGCACGGGTTAAAACAGCCAGCCGGGAAGTGGCCAGACAGGTCCCTGGGAGCAGCGCCCGGAAGGTGGGGAACCTGTGGGGTCTGGCTCGGGTTTGCGGCTGTCCCGGCTCTGGAGTGGTGCCCCGCTTGGCTGGGCGGTCCCACAGGAGAGGGAGCAGCGTGGGGCCCCTCGGGAGGACCCCGGGCCCTCCTGCGTTTGGGGCAAATGACGGAGACGCGGGGCACACCTCGCGTGAGAATGCGCCCTGTGCGGGCTGCCCTGGCCGTGCCGCGCGCCCCAGCACCCTTTCCGCAGCCCGGGTTCCGCGCGTCTCCAGCCCCCGTCTTGGGCCCCTTTCGTGTGTCTTTCCACCTTTGTCCTCTCTGGACGGCATCAATATCAAGAATCAATCCTCCCAACCGCTTCCGGCTGCTGCGTCCGGGCAAAGCTCGTGACAAAGTCCTGGCTTCGCGGGCAGGACCCAGAGCTCCTTGATGGTGGTAGTGGCTGTGGCCACGTGAGCAGGCGCAGGTGCAGTTAACAGGCTTGGGAAGCTGCCCACGCTGTCCGCCTGCACAAAAGAATTCCCGGAGAGCACAGCCTCACTGGAGATCCTCTCCTGAGGATAAAGGTCAGCAAGACCCGAACTTGCTCCCCTGCAGGGCATTTGCAAACTCCTCAAAGCCTTTCAGAGGCTCCACCTGTACCCCAACCCCAACCCCACCCCAGAGTGAGGGGGCCTCATGCCTTTGCCTCAGTGGTTCACATTAATTTCATCTCCGTGGTAGTCACACCCCTCGCAACACGGCCACTCTCCACCCCCACAACGGTCACTCTCCCCCCATGGTCACTCCCCACCCCCCACAGTCACTTTCCCCCACAATGGTCACTCTCCCCCCATGGTCACTCCCCCCCCCCTCACAGTCACTCTCCCCCCCCATGGTCACTCCCCACCCCCCCACAGTCACTTTCCCCCACAATGGTCACTCTCCCCGCCATGGTCACTCCCCACCCCCCTCACAGTCACTCTCCCCCCCCATGGTCACTCCCCACCCCCCCACAGTCACTTTCCCCCACATGGTCACTCTCCCCCACATGGTCACTCCCCTCCCCCCCCACAGTCACTCTCCCCCCCCATGGTCACTCCCCACCCCCCCACAGTCACTTTCCCCCACATGGTCACTCTCCCCCACATGGTCACTCCCCCCCTACAGTCACTCTCCCTGCCATGGTCACTCTCCCCCACATGGTCACTCCCCCCCCATGGTCACTCCCCCCCCCCACAGTCACTTCCCCCATGGTCACTCTCCCCACATGTCACCCCCCCCTCACTCCCCTGCCATGGTCACTCTCCCCCACACCCCCCAATGGTCACCCTCCAGCACACATCCAGATGCTCCTCCCACAGCAGCCTCCCTCCCTTAAGAGCCTCTGAAGCTGAAAATTGAGGAGGATGCTGTTTCTCATTTGTGCAGGTCTCCAGCCACCCGGGCCTCCATCCCTTCATTCTGTTAAAGGGGTCACTGCGTCCATGCTGTTCTGAGGCCTTTTCCCATTTGTGCAGGGAAAGCAGGGGAGGGGTGGCTGCTGTTGGCCCCTGCTTCTCAGCACCGGCCACTGTGCCCTGCGGGCGTCTGCTGCTTTTCCAGACACGGGCGTCCAGGTCTGGAAGCCACTTTGCCAGCTGAGGTGTGAGCCCCTGCTGTGTGCCACTCAGCCATCCGCACCCCTCCCTTCCCCTTCTGAGCCTCTGGCCCGGCCCCCATGCAGGGACCACGTCGGTGGCCGGCCAGGAGCTGGGCACGAACACCCGTTCTCCAGCCCCCACGTTTAGAGATAGTGGCCTCACAGCTCTGAGGGGTGCAGGTCCCGGTGCCCACGGCCCCCGAGGGAGGCACTGCCCAGCAGCTGAGGGTTTGTCTGCTGTCCCCACCCCGAGCCCTCTGGGCTCACCCGGGGGTGACGAGTAGGCAGTGGGCCGTGAGCCCGGGGAGCCTGAGATCTGGCCGCTTGCTGTGTGGCCTGAAGGTTCTGGCACCCTCCCTGGCTGCCGCCACCAGACACACCGGAGGTGGCCATGGAGTTCTCTCCTGAGGGCCAAATCCCACGGCCCCTGCAGCGGCTCAAGGTTTAGCCAGTCCTGCACCCTGAGTGTCCACCGCCTGGGCCCTGGCTGCAGCCCCGGGGGACTATTTCCTCACTTTACAGAGGGGAGCCTGAAACAAGGAGGGCAGGTCACACCTCCTGGGTGGGTCACAGGACGCGGGGGCTGCACGAACACGGGGAGACGTGGGCCCCTTGGGTTCCCGGGGGTCTGGAGCTGGAGGCAGCCCCGCAGTGATGCCTTCCGGCACCTTCCCTCCGCAGGCGCCTCACATAGGACGCTGTCTCGCCTGCTGGAAGCTTCCGCAGAAGCTTGTTCCCTTCCCTTGTTTAGTTGTTGATAAATCAAAGGCAAAAACACGGGGAGTGCTAAACTTCCGTGATTGATGAAAACGGTTTCATAATTTCTACTTTGAAATGAATGAATTTATAAGGGCAAGAGAGAAGAAGAGGGTGAAGTGTGAGGAAAGAAGCTGGGGGTGGGTAGGACCCTGAGAATCCAGGCACCGGGTGCAGACAGGAGCCCCCCAAGAGCTCTGGGGGCCCAGGCTTCTGTCCAGAGGCCCCAGCCTCGCACAGACGATTTGCCCATTCAGGAGAAACCACAGCCGTGGATGAGGTTTCCAGTGGACATGCCTGCCTTGCCCGTTTCATGGAACAAGAAGAACGTTCTTTATTAGTAACTCACACACATTATACACATTGAGAGGTTCTCCATTTGTTTTGGATTTTCAGCAGTTTTACTGTGATGTGCCCATAGATATGATTTTCCCTGTATTTGCATTATAAATGTGTGTCTTTCACCAAACTGGGGACATTTTTTACCATTCGCTCTTCAAGGTTTCCCCGCCCCATTCTCCTCCCTTCTTTCCAGAGCCAGCTACACATACATTAGGCCTTCTTCTGGGTGAGGATGAGGCCTCGCTGTCTGTCACCCAGACTGGAGTGCAGCCCTGACCCGCCCAGGCTGACTGGATCCTCTGGCCTCAGCCCCTGAGTAGCTGGGACTATGGGCACAAACCACCAGGCTCAGCTAATTTTTTAATTTCTTTTGTCGAGAAGGGGTTTTGCTATGTTGCCCAGGCTGGTCTTGAACTCCTGGGTTCAAGCGATCCTCCCGCCTTGGCCTCCCAAAGTGCTGTGGCTACAAGCTGTTGATTTTGCCCCACAGACCACTGAGGCTCTGGTCACTTTAAAGAGCATTTTTTCTCCTTGTTCTTCCGATGGGATGATTTCTGTTGATCTGTCTTCCAGTTCACTCTCTTTGCTGTCATTTCTGCCTGCTCATAAGTCTATCCATTGAGTTTTTATGTCAGAGATTCTAGGGTTTCCACTTGGTTCTCTTTGATAAGTTCTATTTTAGGCCTCAGCAAACTACAGCCCATGGGCCGGCCACTGATTTTTGTAAATAAAGTTTTACTGGAATGCCCGTCTGTGTCATTACGGCGGCTTTCGGCCACAGTGGTAGTGAGTGGTTGTGAAGTGATCCTTCTGTTGGCAGCTCGCAGAACCTAAAATACTGACAATCTGCCTTTAAGAAAAAATGTGCCAAGCCCTGTCCCACTCCACAGCTGCGACCTGTCCTCTTTAAGTGGTTATGAGGACGTTTCTTTTCTAACCTTGAGCAGCTGTTTCAGGCCCTGGTCTGCTGATTCCAGGGTCTGACCATCTTGAGTTCTCCTCTGATTTGAGCTGGGCCACATTCCCTCTTCATGTGTCTCGTGACTTCCGTTGCCCCAGGACGTTGGACTGGTGTCTTGCTGGGGCCTGTGTTCCGCTGTGGCCCCTGGAAGGCGCCGCGGGGTCTGCGGTGGCTGAAGCTTGTTGCTGCTTTGAGCAAAGCCCTGAGGTGGTTGCAGCTGGGATCTGCATCCAGGTCTTTCCTCTGCTGTGGGCAGCTTGGGACCTGCCTGTATCCGTCTGTTCTCACGCTGCTAATAAGGGGGCCCAGGCCGTCTCTGGGGATGGGGGGCCGGAACGGCTGGGTCCCAGAGAGGAAGGGCTGTGGGGTCTTCCCGGCGTCCTGGACGGAGGCCGTGGCTGGCTCAGAGGCTGTGTTCGTTTTGCCCCAGCGCTGTTGCTCAGGTGGTTTGGAATTGAAGGATCTCCTGATTCTCTAGGGAACTGTTGGCAACGTTCATGTTTCAATTTAAAAACCGACTAGGTTTGCTTGAGTGTTGTAAATGTACAATGTCTAAAACACCTGGTGACTTGAGCGCAGGGAGCCCAATCCTGAACGGGCTGTTGTGCTTGGAGCTGTGTGAACTTCATCTGACAGGAAGCAGCTTCCCCGCCCGGAGGCCCGGCCACACTCAGAGAGGGGGTCCTTGCACGGCCCCCAGGAGCCGGCTCCCCTGTCCCACACCAACCTGAG
Source organism: Nomascus leucogenys (assembly GCF_006542625.1). Classification (NCBI taxonomy): domain Eukaryota; kingdom Metazoa; phylum Chordata; class Mammalia; order Primates; family Hylobatidae; genus Nomascus; species Nomascus leucogenys. Next base: position 409,858 of record NC_044386.1, on the reverse strand, counting down.
TACTCATGGGGAACTGCAGGCAGGCACGCGTGGGGTCACGCAGGCACGTCTGCCAGGCTGCACGGAGGACCTCCGTGAGCACCTTTACCTCCGCCCTGGGCTTGACGGCCGACACATCTACCGTGATTCCTCGCTGGTGCCCTGCAGGCGGGCAAAGTGATACTGAGGTCAGAGTGCGCTGGCGCGCTCCGCCGGACCTGCAGGGGTGGGTGGTGGAGAACTCAGACCCACAGCTCTGCTAGGAGAATGGGGTGGACCCTGTGTGTATCTCTGTGTGTCTCTGCACATCTCTGCATCTCTACGAGTCTCTGTGTGCGTGCACGTGCTCCTGCATGCGTCTGCGCCTGCCTGTGGAATGCCCCGGGCCCTCGGCCACCCGGAGGGTGGGTACCTGTGCTTCCGCCCTCCTTCCTGGCCTCACTGCCCCACCGCTCAGCCGGGCTGTTTCTGGGAGGCAGAGTTTAATCCTCCGGGACGTGCTTCTGTTAAAGTAAAACCACAGGATCGACTGCGCTGTTGCATTTTTGTGAACTCGGCTGAATCTCTATCACCTTGAAAGGTCCTTGGAGGCGGCACAGGCCCTGGGCCTGACCAAGCCTGGTCCCTCTGTGCTCCGAGGGTGACCGAGCCCCGTCCCTCTGTGCTCCGAGGGGTGTGACGTGCGTTGGCCGTGGCCTTCCTGAACCCCCCGGGGCCCAGAGAGAAGCCCTTTCCGCGCCCACTCCAGAAATGTCCGGTTTGCCAGCGCCTGCCCTTCCTCCTCCAGGCACAGGGTTTGTAATTAGAACTAAAAGCGTCTGTCCCCTGTCGTAACCATCAGGCTGCTGAGCCATTGTGTGCTTAATTAGCTGTGACTCTCCAGCCTTGGCAATCAGTTACCTGAGGGCCTGCGTGTCCCCAGGTTTGTCCCCTTGTGTGGAAGCCACACGGGCTGTGGCAGGTGGACTCAGTGCCCGGCCCCGTCCACACCGACCCCGTCCACACCGACCCCGTCCACACCGACCCCGTGTCCACATCGGCCCCATCCACACCAGCCCCGTCCACACTGGCCCCATCCATACTAGCCCCATGTCCACACCAGCCCCATCCACGCCTGCCCCATCCACACCGGCCCCTTCCACACTGACCCCCGTGTCCACACTGGCCCTGTGTCCACACCGACCCCATCCCACCACCCCCCACCACCCCGTCAACCCCGTCCATGCCAGCCCCACCCACACCAGCCCCGTCCACACCGACCCCGTCCACACCGACCCCGTCCACACCGACCCCGTCCACACCGACCCCGTGTCCATACCAGCCCCGTCCACACCAGCCCCGTCCACACCGGCCCCATTCCCGCCAGGGCTCCACGCCAGTCGCATGCCGTGCGTGCACCCAGCTGGGGGAGCCTCGTGGCGTGTCCCAGTGGTGCCGGAAGCGGGTTCCGTCTGTGGAGCTTCTCGTGCTTTTGGCTTCGGCAGTTGTGCAGCTGAGCCCAGGCTCTGCATAGTGCGTCTTGGGAGGGTCCGACACCACCTGGTGCCCTCACAGTGTGTGCCACGGGGCGAGTTCTGTTCCCTTCATTTCCTCAAGGCCTCAGACACCCTGTGCCCTTTCAACCCACGGGGCCGGGGTTGCCGCAGTCAATGCGGTGGACCTGAGGCTCTTCTGGTAGAAGGTTGAGGATGTCGCTGCCTGTTGGGTCCCGGCCGCCCTGCAGCCCCTGCCGGACAGCGCTGGGCCGAGGAGCCTGTGCCCTGCGCCTGTGGTGGCTCCAACGGGGCCCAGGGCTGTGGGTCCCTTCCTTTTTGAGGTGCAGTGGCCCCTCCACACTCCCGTGGTGTCTCTGTAGCCATGCTGGCTTGAGCAGTGGCCCCTACAGAGGGGCTGGACCCTGGCCTTGGAGCGGCTGGGCCTTCTGGCGATCTAAGGAGACGTGCTCAGATGCAAGGTCTCCAGGAGCCACCTCGGCATCATCTCAGGCCCTGCCAGCCACCTCCCTCCTGCTCTAGAGCCTCAAAGGCCCATGTGTCCCCAGGGAGCAGGAGTGACCGGTTGTCAGACCAGAGGGAGCTGCAGACGTCATCAGGCACTGGGAGGTGTCTGGAGATGGCGGACGGAGGGCACAGGAAGGAAGGGCGGCCCAGCATGTGGGGACGTTTCCACACAGGGACCCTGGAAACGTCATCCTGTCCTAAAAATGTGCAGATTGTGGTGGGAAGTAAGTGCCTTGCCTGGAATGGGTCTGCGGAACAGGCCCCGACCACAGGCCCAGGCCTGGTTGGTGACGGCAGATGCCCCCGGAAGGCGGGGTGGCCCCGGCTGTGTGCATGTGGACAGCACCGCCTGGGTCAGGCCCTCATGCCAGGCCAGTCCCCGGCACTCAATACCAACCGGCAGCAGGAACTAGATCCCGCAGGGCTCACAGCATAGGGACTTGGCTCCCAAACGTCCATTATATGCTTAATTGCCAAACCACTAGCAAATTGCCTCTTAAAACCAGTCGAGTTCTTGGTTTCACCAGCTAATTACAATGCAGACTGCCGTTCAAGAGGAGGCCATGGGTCCCTGGGAAAAGCCATGTGGAGCAGACCAGCCCCAGGCTGAGGACACCCTCTGAGGACTTCCGTCAACCACAGACCCCTGGTTTCAGGAGAAGATGAGAACAAGACCCCTCCCCTCTCTTGGTCCCCAGTCCAGTGTCCCAAACCAGGGAGACGCAGAGGTCACCGAGGAGAGGCCTGGCCTTGGTGCCTCCTCGGGAGGAAGAAGCAGAAGCCCAGGAGAACCCCCACCCTGGCTGGGGCGAAACTGCTGTCCAATACCAGAGGAGACGCTGCAGGACCCCCTGCCACAGGAGAATGGGTAGAAAGAGTGTCCCACCCAGAGCCAGCTCAGCAGGGAGACACACCCCAAGAGAGGCAGCTGAGGCCAGCAGGGGCACCTTTCCCAAAGCGGGGTTGTGCAGAGAACGTCCACGGAACCTTCCATGGCGGGCACAAGCAAGGGGAGAAGACGTGCTCGGCCAGGCATGGTGGCTCACGCCTGTGATCCCAGCACTGTGGGCAACCGAGGCGGGCGTGTCGCTTCACCCCAGGAGTTTAAGACCAGCCTGGCCAACATGGTGAAACTCCATCTCTACAAAAAATACAAACATTTGCTGGGCATGGTGGCGCACGCCTGTAATCCCAGCTACTCCGGAGGCTGAGGCAGGAGAATCGCTTGAACCCAGGAGGCGGAGGTTGCAGTGAGCTGAGGTGGTGCCACTGCACTCCAGCCCGGGTGACAGAACGAGATGACGTCTCAAAAGAAAAGGGCTCAGTGGCTGGGCTGATGCTGGAAGGCAGGAAGTGGGGCTGGCGGGGAAGAGCCCAGCCTGGGACAAGTGTGACAAGAAGCAGGAGTCCCGCCCCTACCTCACACCACAGAAATGGCCGGAATGCGAGTCCCAGAAGCAGCAGCTCCAGCATGGGAAATGGAACGGGGCGTTCATCGTGAGGACGTGCACAGAGAAGACACGGTTAGAAGCAGCACCACGGCGTCGGACCCAGACGTGACCCAGAAGTAGCAGGGGCGGAAGTGGCAGCCGAGGCTGAAGCCACTGTCTGAGCGAAAGGTCCGAGAGACTTCCAGGAATAAGGAGAAAAAAGACAAGATAGAGCGACCAGAGGCAAAACAGCAGCCTTGAAGAGGAGGGCGGTGGCCAAGGCAGGAGGCCGGCATCCCTGAGGCAGGGACTCCCACAAGTGAAGCTAAGGCTTCACAGCTGACCAGCACGTGCCTGAGTTGTCGGAGGGCAGAGGCTGGAGATGTGGCCGAGTGACCCCACCCGGGACAGGGGCAGAGGCTGGAGATGTGGCCGAGTGACCCCACCCGGGACAGGGGCAGAGGCTGGAGATGTGGCCGAGTGACCCCACCCGGGACAGGGGCAGAGGCTGGAGATGTGGCCGAGTGACCCCACCCGGGACAGGGGCAGAGGCTGGAGATGTGGCCGAGTGACCCCACCGGGACAGGGGCAGAGGCTGGAGATGTGGCCGAGTGACCCCACCCGGGACAGGGGCAGAGGCTGGAGATGTGGCCGAGTGACCCCACCCGGGACAGGGGCAGATGAGGCTTCGCTCCCAGGGTCAGGGTCAGCGGCTCAGGGGGTCTGCGGGGGATCTGGAAGCTTCAGGAAGCTTCTTTGAAGTGGAGGAAGAACAAAAGAATAGAACAATTGTGTTAAGAGATATCCTTGTTTCCTGGTTGGAAACAATTTGTTCTGACAACCAGACAGAGATAAACGTGAACAAGTGGCCCCGACAGGTGAACTAAGCAAAGTCCAGCTGACTGTGTCCTTCACAGCAGCCCCGGTGCCCAGACAGGCTCAGACACAGAGGTGTCAGCCTGACATTCGCAAACACTCGAGGGTGGACGCCAGCTGTCAAGGGAAGAACCCGGATTTAAGACCCGGGAGCAGAGAAACCAGGTTTCGAGGGCAGTGGGGTCATTGATTCCTGCACCTGGAGGGAATTCAGCCAGTGCACCATGTCGCCCGAGGCAGAGCTGTGGTGTGACTTGAGGGACACCTGCGGGGCAGGGGCATGGGCACCGGGAGCTGCCCACCAGTGCCACCCAGATCCACTTCCAGGCTCAGGGATTTCAGGAACAGACATCTGTGTGGAAAGACTGTCTCTCTGAGGCTAGCAGGGCCTTCTGAGTTGCAACTATTTTTAAGTATTTTCTCTGTTAAATTCAAGTAAAAAAAAAATTTTTTTTTTGAGACAAGGCCTCCGTCGCCCAGGCTGGAATGTAGTGGTGCGATCTTGGCTCACCGCAGCCTCAACCTCCCAGGCTCAGGTGATCCTCCCACCTCAGCCTCCTGAGTAGCTGGGACTACAGTTGTGTGCCACCATATGCCCAGCAGAGTTTTTGTATTTTTTTTGTAAAGACGGGGTTTCGCCATGTGTTGCCCAGGCTGGTCTCTAACTCCTGGGCTCAAGGGATCCACCTGCCTTGGCCTCCCAAACTGTTGTGTTGGGATTACAGGTGTGAACCACTGAGTCCAGCCTTCAAGGAAAATTTAATTGACTGCCTTTATTTTTCCTGCTAAAAAATTTAGCAGAAAACATGAGCAGGAATGGCTTTGTTAAGCATAACACAAAAGTCAGAAGCCATAAAACAAAAGACCAGTAAATTTAACTATAAAAAGAAAAGACGTTTGCATGGAGCAAAATGACAGAAGACAAAGTGGAAAGATGAGAGCAACATATTTGAAAGTGAAAATCTACCTGCCGCTGAAGACATAAGCAAAGGCTGGACTCTCCAGCTTACGAAGAACCTCGTGTCAACAGGAGAGGATCAGTGCCCGGCAGGGGAGCTGATCATTCACAGAACAGGGGGTCGCTCACCTCACGCGTCACCCACAGGTCGTCAGAGGCTGTTAGGTTGGGCCTCTCAGGAGATGGGCTCACGCCTGCCTGGACAGTGGGAATGGACGCGGCTCCTCCCCGTGGGCAGGTGGGACGGCATGTCCCATGCAGGAGGACACAGGTGAGCTCTCAACTCACACACACACACCCTGAAGACTGCAGGAGCTGCCCTCGGATGCCGCCACATGTGGGAAAGGCGTGTCCAACACGTTTTTCCAACCCCGGATGGCAGAATGTTGGAAACCGCCGCCCTCCCACCTACGCGGCGTTTGTGCGTGTAAATGTATATTTTCTCAGTAACTACCAAGGTCAGAGGATGTTTTCTGTGGATTTTCAGGGCTTACTTCTGAGCAGGAGTGTTTGGTCTGAAGCCAGCCTGTCCCTCACCCACCAGTGTCCCAGTTAACAGGCTTTTACAGTAACCAGCGGCCGCATTGGAGTGTGGCGGGGGGTCGCAATGGTGCGGGGAGTGGAGCCTGGTGGGGGGGTCGGCGGCGGTGCGGGGAGTGGAGCCTGGCGGAGGGTCAGCAATGGTGCGGGGAGTGGAGCGTGGCGGGGGGTCAGCAATGGTGCGGGGAGTGGAGCCTGGCGGAGGGTCAGCAATGGTGCGGGGAGTGGAGCCTGGCGGAGGGTCAGCAATGGTGCGGGGAGTGGAGCGTGGCGGGGGGTCGGCAATGGTGCGGGGAGTGGAGCGTGGCGGGGGGTCGGCGGTGGTGCAGGGAGCACTGTGAGTCCCCAGGGCACGGAGTTGCGTTGTTGTTTGTAAAGACAAAGCTGGTCCCTGTGTCCCTGACTTGCTGGCCCCGCAGTTGTCTGGGGTGGCTTCACAACGGTGGTGATCACTGTGAACCTAATTTTGGACGACTGTGGCTAAAAGACCCAAGCCCTGAACAAAAAGACCCCGTGCCAAGTGTTTGCAGCCACCAAGGGCGAGGGCGTCCTGGAGCTCTGAGACTCCCAGGTCTGACCTGCGGCCACCGTGCTCCCCCCACCACCACAGTGCCCCCCACCTGGGGACATGCGGTGTCTGTGGTCACCAGATGTTATCCTCAAAGCAGCCCACATGCCGGCGGGCACCGAGGGGCCACAAATGCCCCGCTGACTGCTCCACAAGCGCTATTGGACAAATACCGTCTCCTAGGTCTTGTGACCCTGAAAAGAGGAGGACAGGTGAGCCGATTACCCCTACAGGAGCCAGCCTGGGACGTGGGCAGAGGCAAAGAATGTGCGTCGTGTAGAAAACAGCGGCCTGGGTGGGTCTCGCCAGGGGCTGGGCAGCCTCCAGGGGGTCACCCTCACACGGCTGTGCCGGGCTTTGCTAGGCACTCGTCGGGCAGCAGCGGAGGTGACGACGTCGCCAAGGACAGATGTGAGAGGCGCGGGTCAGCCTGTGGGTGGGCAGGCACCGGCACCGGGCACAGACCACCCTGGTCTTCCTAACACAGCTTGGGACACCAAGCCCAGGATTTACAGCCTCAGGAAGGAGGGAAGGAAGTGGTAAACTCCACTTCTCTCTGGACATTAATAAAGAAATCAGGAGGCTGCAGAGGCGGGAACACCTGCCCCAGGCCTTCCTGCACCACAGGGACCCCCAGTGGGACTCCCAAAGGCCTTGGAGCCCTTAGTGTGCAGATTCCCAGGCCAGCCTAGAACCTGCTGAGTCCCGGGTGTGGAGGGGGCCCCAGGCTGCCCTGAGCAGAGGCCACAGCCTTCCCCTCGCAGGCCCGGAAGGTGCCACCCATGTCTCTTCCCAAGGCTCTGCGAGGCTAGGTCTGTCCCTGGCCACCGTAGGGACCAGGCCGTGGAGCCCAGAGGAGAGGGGCCCCTGTTTTCCTGCTGGGCTGCCAGCCCCATGAGCCCAGATCTGGGGAGGGAGCTGCTGAAGACAGGGCTGTCAGGGCATGAGTTAGGGCCCCAGGACTTCTCACTTGCATCACAGCCACTCCCAGCTGGGGAGCACCTTCTAGAGAAGGGAGAGCCGTGGGGAGGGAGCAAGGTCAACCCTGCAGATGCTCTCCTGCTGAAAGCTGGAGCAGACGGGACCCTGCAGGCCAGCTCTGAGCAGGGCCCCGAGGACGTCAGGGAGTGCACCCTCCGTGTTCCCCAGGGACAGCCTCCCTCCCTCATTCCAGGCCAGGCCCTCCCTCGTTGCAGGCCATGCCCTTCCCTGGTTTGGTCATCACTGTCGCGTGGTTCCAGCCTCCCCGGGCCAACCCCTGCTGCCCTGCCTGACAGGTGTGGAGCTCAGATCCGTGCAGGATGTGCAGCCCGGAGTAGGGGAGCCGTCGGGGGGCTCAGAGAGCCTGTGGGGCACATGGCGGGGACAGGGGTCCACAGCAGGACCTCCGATCCTGAAAGCAGGAGCCTCTGAACCCTAATCCCTCCCGGAGCTGGTGTTTTGGAATCTAGAGCGGCAGGCAGAGCCGCTGTCCTGGGGACAGGGTCGGGAGACCGCAGTGCAGTGCTGGTGGCCGGGCAGGTGTGGCGCTTGTGCCTGCCACCCTCCCTAGAGTGGCCCATGCCACCTGTGGTATTTGGTGTAAGACCATCCTCGGGGAAGGAAAGGCAAATCCAGAACAGCAGCTCCCTCCTCCGGGCCAGCACCTGGCCCTGTGATAGCTCCATAATTACAAGGGAGAAAACAGGCAGGGAGGGCCGAGCTCATCAGGGCCACGCAGTCCGGAAGGGTGGGACTCGGCCACTGCCTCCGCCGCCCCTCCAGCTGTGCTGACACATTCTTCGGGGGCAGGTGGTGTTCAAGGGAGCCTCCCCGCTCCCGCTGCTCTGTGCTTAAATGGGGTCTCGGCCATCTCAGAAGACAACTTTCCTTTGAATTTTAAAGAAGACTTAATAACCAGCAGCTGAGGGAATGAAGAAGCTCATTATCCCTTACATCACCTAAGCCGGAGGACGCACCTCATTTGTCAGCCTTCCCGCTATTTTGAAATCAGGCCAAGCGCAGGAATTCTCATCGCCTTTGTTTTTTTTTTTTTGAGTCCAATTAAAACACAGGAGACATGGCCCAGATAGGTTGGTGCCTGCACCCCCATCCACAGGGCCGGGCAGAGCCTCCGAGGTCCTGGCAGGGGCGATGGTGCTGGGAGATGGGTGAAGCTCCATGGGGGGTCCCCAGGGCCTACTGTCCACCCTCAAGCTCACCTGTGGGGAGTGGAGTGGCGGGACCCAGAGACCCTTCCTAGAAGGCCCCACCCAGGGGCTGTGATCCCAGGAGAGGGGCACGAGGAGAGGGGGCCACAGCCTCCATGGGGTCCCTCCAAGGGGGTCTGAAACAGAGCCAGCCTCAAGTGGGAGCAGGCTCTGGCCACAGCGTCAGGGACAGGGTAAGCTCAGACCTTGGTCACCAAGGCAAAAGGCACAGAGCGAGTCGGGGATCCGGGGGACCAGAACCAGCTGGGCGGTGGGACGGCAGGTCAGAGTCCCCCCCAACACCGTCCACCCAGCACGGGCCTCCACCCCATAGCACCCTCCTCTAACTGACTCCCTTCTGAGGGCTCCAGCAGCTGCCCCTGCACCCTCCTCCTTCCCAGCCCTCTTGGGCTCCCCGAAAAGTTGGGGGAGGTCTTAGATGCCTGCAGCTCTGGGCCCTGTGGGACCTGATCACCTGGACCTCCCTCCCCTCCCCCACAGGACCCCCACCTCCCTCCCCTTCCCTGTGGGTTGCCCCCACCTCCCTCCCCTGTGGGTTCCCCCCACCTCCCTCCCCTTCTCCACAGGTCCCCCCACCTCCCTCCCCTCCCCCACAGGTCCCCCCACCTCCCTCCCCTCCCCCACAGGTCCCCCACCTCCCTCCCCTCCCCCACAGGTCCCCCCACCTCCATCCCCTCCTCCACGGGTTCCCCCACCTCCCTCCCCTCCCCCACAGGTCCCCCCAACTCCCTCCCCTCCCCCACAGGTCCCCCCACCTCCCTCCCCTCCTCCATGGGTTCCCCCCACCTACCTGCCCTCTCCCAAGGCCCCACCCTGACCTCCCTCCTCTGCCCCACGGGTCCCACCCCGACCTCCTTCCCCTCCCCTGTGAGTCCCCCCCACCTTCCTCCCTTCCTCCACAAGTCCCCCCTGACCTCCCTCCCCTCCCCTGCAGGCTTCCACCTGTCCCACAAGGTCACCAGCGTGGTTCCCGAGAGCGCCCTGCTCATCGTGCTGGGCCTGGTGCTGGGCGGCATCGTCTGGGCGGCCGACCACATCGCGTCCTTCACACTGACACCCACCGTCTTCTTCTTCTACCTGCTGCCCCCCATCGTGCTGGACGCCGGCTACTTCATGCCCAACCGCCTCTTCTTCGGCAACCTGGGGACCATCCTGCTGTACGCCGTCGTGGGTACCGTGTGGAACGCGGCCACCACCGGCCTGTCCCTCTACGGCGTCTTCCTCAGTGGGCTCATGGGTGAGTCTGCGCCACTGTTGCCCCAGCCGGGCTCAGGGTGGGGTCCGGGAGGGGCGGGGCTGCCTCATCTCAGAAAGGTCGGGGTGCCGCACCCAGGCCTCCATGCGGGGAGTGTCAGGTGAGAAACGTGGCTGGCAGCCCCGTAGGCCCTCGTGACCAAGACCGGTCCCCTGCGTGTCCCCAGGTCCCAGCACATGTTCTGCTTTGGGAGGAGTTCCCATCTCGGCAGTTCAGCTGGGGGGGCTGCAGGTGGCCAGGGGCTGCCGCTCTTCCTCTGGCACTGGGCAGAGGTCGGGGTCCGTCCACACTCGCCAGCCACCAGGTCCCAGGGAGACGAGGAGGACTGCAGAGCCTGATGTATTGGGCACCATTCCTCCCAGCCCGTGTGCCGGAGCCACTTGGCCACCACTGCACCCATGTGGCTGCAGCCAATCCGGAGCCAGAGCTGCCTGTGTGGTTTTGGTCTTGGGTGCTTCATCTGTCAGGCACTGCCGCCCGCCCTGGGGCCAGACAGTGCATGGCTGGCGCCTCCCAATATGCCAGGTGTGGTGCAGCCCTGATGCCCGCCGCTGCTGCCGGGGATGCTACAGCTTTGACCGGCTGGGCCCAAGGACCTCAGGCAGAGCCTGGCTTTGACCAGCTGGGCCCCACGGCTGAGCGCAGGCCTCCGGCACCTGCCACCCTCACCTGTCTGAGAACTCAGCCTCAAACAAATCCACTAGCTGAACCAGACTCACAAGAATTGGTGATTTTCCGTCCGGTTCAAGGGAGAGCATGGCCCGGCCTCTCCATGGGAATCAAGGGGCTGAAACCTGAGATCAAGGAAACGCATGGAGAAAGAGGAGCTCCCGGGTTGGGGCCGCCTCACCCAGCACGTGGTCCCTTGGGGCCTTCTCACCCCTCCCTGGAGCCCCTGCCATCCAGCATCACCCAAAAGGCGCAGCCCAGGGAAAGCTGCCGAGGGTGCAGACAGGCTCATGGATGGCAGGCCCGTCACATGGGCGATGCCATAGGTGGTCAGGACACACCTCAGATGAGGCAGCCGCCCTAGCCACCGGGCCCAAGGGAAAGCCTCAGGGGTTGTAGCAACCCGGGGTTGAATGGCAAAGACTTGTGAAGGATGAGACTGCATTTCAGTAAAACCTCCCCAGCGAGGGGCACCAGAGCCCACAGGCAGATGCAGGGAGGGAAGCCGGCCGGGAGCTGGGGACCACATGGACCCACGTCTTCCAGGCCCCCTTGCTCCCACTGCAGCCCTGCTCATCCCACAATCTGCCCCCACACCTCCAACGGCCCTCCCACCTGCCCCTCCCTGGCCGTGCCCCCAGGTGCTGTGTGTCCCGGCCCCAGGCCTGTCCTGGGTCAGCCCCACTTGCTTCTCCTGGGCTGGGATGTCACTCCAGGCGATGGGCCCCCATCCCTCCCCAGCATGCAGTGCCCCTGCACCCACCTGCCTCCATTCACCCAAAGATGAAGGAGAGAGCCAGGGTCAGTCTGTCTGTCTATCTGTCTGTCTTGGTCAGATGGGATGGGCCCTCTTGGAAGACACCAGCCTGCCCTGGAGGACGCTGGGGGCCTGTGGGAGGGACGCAGGAAGCCGACCTGGTTCCCCACACCACCAGCGCCAGCCAGACAGGCTCAGACGCTCAGACTCAGCTGAGCGTCTCCCCAGGGCCCTCCTTCTCGGGTGGCAGGTCCTGCAGCTGCCCCACGGCCCGGCTTGTCTTCCAGGCGACCTGCAGATCGGGCTGCTGGACTTCCTCCTGTTTGGCAGCCTCATTGCTGCTGTGGACCCGGTGGCTGTCCTGGCCGTGTTTGAGGAGGTCCATGTCAATGAGGTCCTGTTCATCATCGTCTTTGGGGAGTCGCTGCTGAACGACGCGGTCACCGTGGTAAGCAACAGAACCACTGATCAGAGCAGCCAAGCCGTGGGAGGCCTGGGCCCCGTCTCACCCCGCATCAGTCAGTCAGCAAAGGAGGGCGTGAAACTCTGTCCCCAAACTCCCCTCCCGGGGGCATCCTGTCCCTCCACCTCCCTCCTCCCAGCTCGGAACAACTGGCAGCTTTCGCAAGGGCTTCTTTGGATCTTCCACAGTTACTGGGCCCGACCCGCCCACTCCATAGCTTCAGGGTTAATGATGCCGCTGTTGAAATCCTGCCCTCCTGGTCCCCAGAGCGTCTGTGACTTTGGACCCACAGTTACTGCCACCCATTCCTGGGTTCCTAAAAAATACATGGTGGCCGGGTGCGGTGGCTCACGCCTGTAATCCCAGCACTTTGGGAGGCTGAGGCAGGTGGATCACCTGAGGTCAGCAGTTCAAGACCAGCCTGGCCAACGTGGTGAAACTCCATCTCTACTAAAAATACAAAAATTAGCCAAGAATGGTGGTGGGCGCCTGTAATCCCAGCTACTGGGGAGGCTGAGACAGGAGAATCACCTGAAACCAGGAGGCAGAGGTTGCAGTGAGCCGAGATCGCACCACCGCACTCCAGCCTGGGTGACAGAGAGAGACTCCATCTCAAATAAAATAAATACATGAATAAGCAAACAACCAAATCCCATAGGAACCGTGTAATCTGCCAGGGCCGCCGTAACAAAGTACCACAGGTCCGGTGCCTTGAATGACATTTATTCTCGCACCGTCCTGGATCATGGTGTCAGTGCGGTGGGCTGCTGCGGGACCCCAGTCCTGGACTTGCAGATGGTGCCTTCCCGTGTCCTCACGTGGCCGTCCCTGCATGAATGTGCCTGAATCGCCTCCTTTCACAGGGACACGGGTCCTGTTGGATCAGGGTCCACCCCGGTGACCTCACTGTGCCATATTTCCCTCTTTAACGCTCACATGCCCAGGTCCTGGGGACTTTAACATGGGAATTTCGGGGGCACAATTTGGCCCATGACAGAGGTGAAGGGAGGGAAACCGAGCTGGTGCTAACGGCAGAGCCCGGACGGTGTGTGGGTGTCCCTCGAGGAGACGGTGTTCCAGGAAGGGGGGACGGTGCCTCCACAGAGGCCCAAAGGCCACATCAGCGCTCAGTAAGGCCAGGAGAAGACTCAGGAACCCCGAGGAACCTGGTTACCACTTCACAGTGGCAATCGTGATGTTTCAAAGCCAGTCCCATCAAATGAGGCCACTGCCTCCCAGAAGTGAGTCATGGGGCGATCCGAGGGGCACGTGCAGAGCGGCCCTCTTAGGAACTGTCAGTGAGGCCAGTCCTGGGCCCGGCCCCGATGCCACCCCAGCCCCCACATTGCCGCGGCCCCTGCGCCGCCCCTGCCCGTCCTCCCCCAGCCCCGAGGACCCTGCAGACGCAGCCAGGGGGAAGGGTGGGATCAGTTTCCTCTCCCCTCTGAAAGTGCCTGCGGTTTGAAACCCGTCAGCCTCTCATGTTCCCTTAGGGTTTTGGAAAGAGGAAAGTCCTGTGGGTGTCGCACACCAGATTACAAAGATATTCTCAGGGGAATTTGAGAAATGAGACTTAATCGGGAATAGAGTGACAGCCCCGTGTGCCCCGCAGCCCTGCGGCTCCCGTCCCTGGAGAAGCAAGAGTCTCCCGAGAGGCTGTCTTCCCTCACAGCTGGATTTTCATGAAAAAGCCGAGCTCCGAGAAGGCCCCAAGAGACCCTGGGACCCTCACGGGCCTCCCCAGCCCAGCCTGCTTTGCAAACACAACTTACACGCCTGCCCCAGGGTCCCCTCCCACCTTGACCAGAGCCAGAGACACAGAGCTGGGTGCAGAGCCAGGTTCTCCCCAGGGCTTTGCTCGGCGTGGAGCCCAGGGCACGGACAAGGTTTCCCCGCATTTTATCTCTGGGTTTTTCCAGGCTAAGGTTTAAAAACGTGCAGAGACCGCAGGGGTTACAGCCAGCACAGCCGTGCAGTCACTCGAACTGACACCCTGGGTTTGTCTCCGTAAATGAGACCCCGAATTCAAATGGCCGCTGAGCTTTGCAGCTGCCCCTGTTTTGCAGAGGACAGGAAGAGGCCAGCTTTGCTCCCAAAGCTTCTGGTCCCCTCCAGAACATTCTTTTGCCCCCTGTGTCCTGCTAGCTGCTGGGCTCTGGCCGTCTTCCCTTTGGGGGCCATTGCCCTGTGATGATTTTCCTTCCAATGGCCTCAGGTGCCGTGGGCTCCACACTCGGGCAAAGTCCGGCGAGGCCCGGGTCCCGGAGAGGGGGTGGCGCTAACCAAGGACCACCCAACGCCCTGCCCGTTTTCCCTGCAGGTTCTGTACAATGTGTTTGAGTCTTTCGTGGCGCTGGGAGGTGACAACGTGACTGGCTTGGACTGCGTCAAAGGCATAGGTGTGTAGCCGTGGGTCAGGGGGAGTGGGCGGCCGTGTCTCCTCTGGGGCCGACTGTCTTCTCTCCACACCTGGCCCGCAGCCCATGCAGCAAAAAGCTTTGCACTCAAAGCTGCTGCACTCCGCCCTTTGTCCACGTCACGTCCCCTTCCAGAGCGATTCACACACGATTTGACATGGTCCTGGGGGTTCCTGGGTGTTTCCCAGAACAGGGATGAGGGCAGCCAGGTCTCCCTGAGAGAGACGGCTGGATAGGGCCTGGGGCCAGGCTCCCAGGGACACGGGAGGGTCCTCTCCTCTTGCTGAACCAAGGCTGGTGCTGAGACCAGGCCTGATCTCCAAGAGTGAGGAATCCACCCCCGTTTCCCGGGCTCCCGGCACTTCCACGGGGCTCACCAGGCGGCCCCTGGCAAGGAAGGGCTCGGAAGGCCAGCACGGCCACAAAGGGCGTCCTCTCCCCAGTGTCCTTCTTCGTGGTGAGCCTGGGGGGCACGCTGGTGGGGGTGGTCTTCGCCTTCCTGCTGTCGCTGGTGACGCGCTTCACCAAGCACGTGCGTATCATCGAGCCCGGCTTCGTGTTCATCATCTCTTACCTGTCCTACCTGACGTCTGAGATGCTGTCGCTGTCGGCCATCCTCGCGTGAGTCCCTCCCACACACGCGAGCTTCTCCACGCCCTCCTGGGCCCGGCGGGGCGAGCCAGCCAGGGGGACCCCAACTCGGAGGGAGGTGCCAGCCGCATGGACACCGGGGTTGTGTGTGGCAGGAGCCCCGGGCTCTGCATCACCAAGTTCCCCGTGAACCCCCGTGAGGGGAAGTGCAGGAAGTGGAGGGCCTGCCCTGCCCTCTGTCCTAGCGCGGGACCCTCAGAGCAGTGTCCCATCGCCTCGCCCGCTCTGCTGGCACTCCCAGGCTGGGTGGGAATTCAGTGTGGGGCGAAGAATTTGATTTATTTAAATTTTAAAAAATAAGGAGTTGGCGTTTCCACTGAATTGTCTGGGGGCCGACAGCAGCGCCCACCCTGAGACAGGTCAGGCGGGGAGGGACTTTGGAACCCTTTGTTGCCCTCCCTGCTGGCAGGCAGCCCCGGTGCCCATTATCTGCACCATGGTGACAGCCACCTGTGGCCCCGCAGGGCCGTGGGCAGGAGCCCTGGCGGCCCGGCCTGGCTGGGGAGGGAGAGGCCCCCTGTAACCACACGACTGTGACTCTGGGCCTGCAGGCGGCAGGCCGTGGGGGGCTGGGCAGACACGGGGGCCTCGGGCGCCGGGCCAGGTGGCCGTGTCCTGAGGTGCGTCTGTCCCTGCAGCATCACCTTCTGTGGCATCTGCTGTCAGAAGTACGTGAAGGCCAACATCTCGGAGCAGTCGGCCACCACCGTGCGCTACACCATGAAGATGCTGGCCAGCAGCGCCGAGACCATCATCTTCATGTTCCTGGGTATCTCGGCCGTGAACCCGTTCATCTGGACCTGGAACACGGCCTTCGTGCTCCTGACGCTCGTCTTCATCTCCGTGTACCGGGCCATCGGTGAGGTGGGGCGGGGCTGCAGCCGTGGGACCACCGATGGGCCGGCACCGTCTCCCGGAAGGCGCAGGCTTTCTACTGGGCCCAGGGAGATGGAGGTGCAGCCCCGTGCGAGGCAGAGGAGGGGACCCGATGGTGGCGGCCTTGGGGCTGGGGTGGAAGGCTCTGGAACCCCAAGGGAGACCACTTAGTTTCCCCCTGACTCAACGGGATGTGCCTGAAGACAGGGTCAGTGGCATGGGAGACGGAACGGGAGGCAAGACGGCCCTGCCCCCGCCCAGCCCCATCCCCCGGCACCCGTGTGTGTGACGCACGGAGCGTGTGGGGGAGACGCCAGGCCACGTGTGGCTCCGAGTGGACGGTGACGAGGGACGTGGTGTGGGGACGCCGTATCTAGGGTGCCGCTGTTCTTTGTCGGCACACGCTTGGCCACCAAGACGCTGTCCCGGAGGGGCTGGGGTCCCGCAGCTGGGAGGGCGACCGGGGAGCTGAGTGCCCGCCCCGTCCACAGGTGTGGTCCTGCAGACCTGGCTCCTGAACCGTTACCGCATGGTGCAGCTGGAACCCATCGACCAGGTGGTCCTGTCCTATGGGGGCCTACGCGGGGCCGTGGCCTTTGCCCTGGTGGTGCTTCTGGACGGAGACAAGGTCAAGGAGAAGAACCTGTTCGTCAGCACCACCATCATCGTGGTGTTCTTCACCGTCATCTTCCAGGTGAGGCCCGGCCCAGCCAGCTCTGGGGTCTCGGCCCCGCCCGCAAGGGGCGCCTGGGCCCATCCCGCACTTCAGGACGAGCATTTCCAGGCTCCAGACCCTAATTGGGTTTTGTAATTTTAGTAACTAGGAGCCGTTTTCTAGGTTTTCACGTGGCCCCACTGGGGAGGAAGCATAATTGTCCTAAAAATGTTCTTCCCGGGGCTTCGCTGGTGGATGAGGCCCCTGGTGCTGCTTCCTCCTCTGCAAAGCAGGGGCGCAGGTTGCTGGGCGCCCGGAGAGCAGGGAGGGCGTCCGTGGGCCCCGGGGCAGGTGGCTGTGTGGGTGCACCTGGCCGGGCCAGTGGGATGTGGGGGGTGCCTAGCACTACGAGACGCTGTCCTCCAGGGCCTGACCATCAAGCCCCTGGTGCAGTGGCTGAAGGTGAAGAGGAGCGAACACCGGGACCCTCGGCTCAACGAGAAGCTGCACGGCCGCGTACGTGCAGGGCTGGGGGGCGGCAGGGGGCACCGCGTGTTCCTCGGGGCTGGGCCGGGAGGGGACAGGAGGCTGCATCCGGGCCGGGGGAGGGGGTGGTGGGGAGGCTGGTGGGTTCCTCGGGGCTGGGCCAGGAGTGGAGGGAGGGGCACCTCATGTTCCCCGGTTGGCCCTGAGATGCCCACATTTTTCTTCCCTTGAAAGGCTTTCGACCACATCCTCTCGGCCATCGAGGACATATCTGGACAGATTGGGCACAATTATCTCAGAGACAAGTAAGTGGCTGGGACGGCCCCAGCTGTGTCGCACAGCCCGGCTTCCGGAAACATCCTCCACTCAGAAGAGCCAGAAGCCACGTGCGTAACTGTTTGAGTCCAGGCTTGGTCAGGGCTCCAGTGCCCCATGAGGCCAGGTGCCAGGTGTGCCCCCAGACACACAGGTGCTGCCGAAAGGAGTTGGTGGCAGCAGTCGGGGCCACCGAGGGGACAGGAGCTGAATTCTCTGTGCTCCTTCCAGGGAATAGAGATGCTCTCTCATGTGGCCCAATTAATTCCAAATTGTTATGTAGGAATTGAAAATAAGGAAAATAGATTATTTCCTCCATGTCATAAACAGGGTTAGTATCAGTCAACATTTAAAATGATTTTGTCTGGCGGAGCTCAAGCCTGTAATCCCAGCACTTTGGGAGACTGAGGCGGGTGGATCACTTGAGGTCAGGAGTTCGAGACCAGCCTAGCCAACATGGTGAAACCCCGTCTCTACTAAAAATACAAACATTAGCCACGGGTGGTGGTGTGGGCCTGTAATCCCAGCTACTGAGGAGGCAGAGGCAGGAGAATCGCTTGAACCCAGGAGGTGGAGGCTGCAGTGAGCCGAGATTGCACCATTACATTCCAGCCTAGTGACAGAGCGAGACTTCGTCCCAAAATAAAAAAAAAGAGTTTGTCCATTAAGGTGAAATCACCTATGTTTTATTATAAAAAACATGTGACACTTATAATAAGCCCAGTAAGTAGCACATACACTTTGCCCTGGTTCCCATTTTCTGAGCGATCTGTGTTCGGTGGGGGTGAAGGCACCGGGAGGTGTGGCCACGTGGCTTCATGAAGCTCAGCTGCGGTTCTCCGTGGCCACAGTGACTCTGCTCCAGGTACCCAGTCCCCGACTCCTTGGCCTCCCAGGGGCCATCCCGGGGGTCTCTGAAACCACGGCCTCAGTTAGCTTTGACTTCCTGGTGTGGCTGAAACTCAGCCTGTACAGGAGAGCCGCCATTGCTGCCACGGGGCCTGCCCAGGTGTGAGCACACAAGCTCACCCGGGCCTACCCTATGCCCCGGGCGGCGGCTCTGGCGGCTGCACCCATGTCCAAGAGTGACAGGCATCACCTCCTTGTGCCCCAGAGTTTCCTCTAAATCCGGCCAGGCCACCGTCCCTTCTGATCCGGATAACCGGTGAATACTCTAATTCTATTAGGCTAAAAAAACCTCATTCTGGTCAGCTTGGCTCTCACAGGTCTTAAGGGCTCAGGGCATCTGTCCGCCCCTGCCTTTCCTCCTGTGCAGCTGAAAGTCACCCCCACATGGCCGGAGCCCCCTTGCCCGACCAGGCCTGACGCCCACCCTGTCCTGAGCCACCCTCTGGAGGAGGCGGCCTCCATCCAACAGGACAGGCAGGAGAACGGCGGCCGGCCTGGGCGTGTGGCGGGGCTGCTTCCCTCATTTTAAATGCGCCTACAGGGTCACTATAGCAAATAAAATTCAGGAGAGAAGGGGCCAGGCCACGCGTCCGGCGGGCTGTAGGGCACCTGTCACCTGAGGCTCACACCCGAGGTCTGTCCCTACAGGTGGTCCCACTTCGACACGAAGTTCCTCAGCAGGGTCCTCATGAGACGGTCGGCCCAGAAGTCTCGAGACCGGATCCTGAATGTCTTCCACGAGCTGAACCTGAAGGATGCCATCAGCTACGTGGCTGAGGTAGCAGAGCCGCTTGCTCTGCGGGGTCGGGGCTGCAGCAGGTTCAGGCACTGGCTGTGGGTGCCATAGGGGCAGTGAGGAGAGGCCCCTGCACCCACGTCCCAAGGCCAGGCCACACCCCAGCAGTCCACAGGAGGCTGATGGGCCTTCTGATGCCCTGGGAATCCCAGGGGCTCTCATGTGGGGTAAACTGAGTCACAGGGCCGTGGTGACTGCGGTGCTGGTGGGGTGAGCGCTGAGGTCAGGTCCTAGGACCCCGAGCTCCCTGGTGACTGTGGTGCTGGTGGGGGTGAGCGCTGAGGTCAGGTCCTAGGACCCCGAGCTCCCTGGTGACTGTGGTGCTGGTGGGGGTTAGCGTTGAGGTCAGGTCCTAGGACCCCAAGCTCCCTTGCTTTCCCCAGAGATGGGAGTGGATGGTAAGCAGGCAGGCTGTTACGGGACCCGGTCCCAATACAGCCTGGCCTGCCCCAGCACACGTAGGTGCCCACAGGCCCACACGCACGGGCGGAGAGGCAGCAGCAGGGCCATCTCCCGCCGTGGGCCGGCCATGGCTCTGAGGCTGCTCCAGCATCTCCCAGTCCACTGTGAGCTGCTTCTCAGCGTCCGCAGAGCCCCTGACTACTCCAGAGACCAGAGGCCAGGCGCCCCACCCAGCCCTGAGGCCACTGTCGCCCCTGGCTCCTGCACCTGCCCACTATGGCAGGTGGGCCTCAGCCTCCCCAGCCTGCCCTGACCTCCCCAGGGGCGCTCTGGCTGCAGGAACTGTGCAAGACAGGGCCTGGGGGCACAGCTGCAGGGATTCTGCAGCTCCTCCCTAAGGACAGAGCCGTCCCTAGCGAGCTTTGGTGCCCTCGTCCAGCAGCCGGTCAGGGTCAGTGCTCTCACCGGAGGGAAAGGCCTGTCCTGCCAAACCCTGCAGACCCTCACACAGAGAGCCAGCAAACTCCATTCATTCAGACAGAATGACTCTGCCTCCACTGACGTGCATTCACCCCAGACGTGCCACCCATGACTGGGGCCACGCCGAGTGGCAAGGTGCCTCCTGGCAGAGGGCACGGGGGCCTGGCGCTGTCAGGAGGGCCAGCCAGTGCAGATCAGAAAAGAGGGCTCCTGGACCAGGCTCCACACAAACCCCCAAACCACAGGCCCGGCAAGCGAGAGAAAGCTCAGATACTCTGGCCCTAGGCGGCCTGGAGCCTGGCTGGAGGGTGGGAAGGGGCAGTGGGGGCTCTAGGCTCTGGCAGGCTCCCCTCACCCCCACATGGGTGACAAGGTCAGCAGGCAGCAGGCAGGCCTTCAGCCTCTCCCCCAACCACACCAGCCACCGTCCTGGACCCACGACCCATGACCATGTCCCTAGGCTCAGCTGCATGTGGGGAGCCTATGGGCTCCTCCCGGTCACTCAGTAGCGGGGTCTCCACACCTGGGGTAGCATCCGCCTGCCCAGTGTCCCTCCTGGCTCTCACACAGGGCAGCTCCCCTCTCCCTACACCCCCCACCCCACAGTGTGGGGCTCGGCGGGGGCAGGGGAAGTGGTGTGGGGAGCAGCCCCTCCAAAGCCGCCACGCGCCCGGGTGCCCCACAGCCCTCGCCTGTGCTGCCCAGAGTGGCGGTTAGCACCGTGGCTCCCCAACCCTCACGTCTGTCTTCACCGGGTGGCAGGAGAGGGACAAAGGTCGTACAGAAGATGCTGGATTTAGAAGCAAAAGAGTAGGCAGAGGGCCCTCAGAACCAATGACCCTCAGAACCACTGACCCTCAGAACCAATGACCCTCAAAGCCCCCCGGAGTGGGCAGTGAACTGGGGGCCGTATCTTCAGTGGGAACAGTGGCACCCGCCCGACCCAGGGACTTTCCTGGGAGCATCCTGCACACTGCAGGGCAGCGCGGGTGCCCACCTGGTGAGGTCTGAGCGCAGTGAGCTGATGTTCCCTCCACACCCGTGCCCCCGCCGGCCCTGGGGACCCTGACTCCAGCCATAAGCCCACTGCCCTGTGCTCCTGCACAACCTCACGCTCTCCAGGCCCTGCCATCAGGCAGGTGGGGTCCGAGGACACATAGGCGGCCCCACTTCTGTCCTCTGGCACTCAGCTGTGCGGCTTCTGTGCCTCGTCGAGCTCTGCTCCGTTCTCTACCTGATTCAGTTCTGGACATGAGGCCAATGGGGTTTTAGGGCCTCCAGCAGGGACACAGACCACTTCAATGATTCCACCGTATCAACAGTTTCCCCAGACACATCCCAAGTCCCAGGCAGCTTTACCCCTTCACACTCAGACCACTGTGTCCTCCTACAAGCATTACCTCTGCCCAGTTCAGGCAGCAAACTGGCTGTAGCCTCAGACAGACAGACGGGGGCGCAAAATCTGATCTCCTGGTTTTGGCATCTCCACCCCTCCCTCTGCAGCTGTGAGGCGTGAACCCGGGGCTCAGGTCTCAAGGCCTTCTCTGGGCCCTGAGCTCTGGGTGCTTCCCCCCAGGGCACACAATGGCAGCAGCTAGGGCTTGGCTGCTCAGGCCACTGACCGGGCTGCTTCCTGACCACAGGGAGAGCGCCGCGGGTCCCTGGCCTTCATCCGCTCCCCCAGCACCGACAACGTGGTCAACGTGGACTTCACGCCACGATCGTCCACCGTGGAGGCCTCTGTCTCCTACCTCCTGTACGTGGCCACAGTCATGCAGCTTCCCTGGGGAAGAGCCCAGCCTCAGGAGCTGAGAGTCACAGACGGGGCTGGGGTGGCTCCTGGCCTGGGGGTGGCATGGAAGAGGGGAGAGGTGCAGAAAGAGGGGGTGGGTGTCTCCTCCCACAAGCGCTCCTGTGTTAGGCGGTGGCCAGACTCCCTTAGTGCTGGATGGAAGGCGAAAGGGAGGGGCAGCAGCGGATTGGGGGCCGGGCCTGACGTGTTTGCCCCTGGCCAGGAGCAGCCTGTCCTGGTCCCCATGCCACCCCTACTGCTCTCCGGCCCTGGTCCCCATGCCATCCCTACTGCCCTCCGGCCCTGGGCTCCACAGCTCACAGCCAGTTCTCACGGGAGGTCCACTCTCCCAGGTGTGCAGATGCTGGGGTCCCCGAGTCTCACAGCTAGGGCTTTGGAGGGGGACCAGTAAGGAAAGGGATCCACGTCAGACAGGAGGCTGGGAAGGCCTCGTGGGCGGTCAGCCTAAGCCCTGAGGGGAGAAGGGGCTGGCCAGGCGGCAGATGTCCCCATGCCCCAGCCGGGTGCCCGCCGTGGGAAGGCGAGGGGCGCGCAGGAGGCAGCCAGGGCCAGATGCCCACCGTGGGAAGGCGAGGGGCGCGCAGGAGACAGCCTGAGCTAGACGCCTGCCTTGGGAAGGCGAGGGGTGTGCAGGAAACCCCGCCCTGAGGGAGCCTGTGGGGCTCAGCGCTGGTCCCCGCGCAGGAGAGAAAATGTCAGCGCCGTCTGCCTGGACATGCAGTCTCTGGAGCAGCGGCGGCGGAGCATCCGGGACGCGGAGGACATGGTCACGCACCACACCCTGCAGCAGTACCTGTACAAGCCGCGGCAGGAGGTGGGCACCGCGGGCTGGGGGCTGGAGGAGCCCGCAGGGACCCCTGTGGGGCGGCTTCCTCGTCCCCTCCTGGGACCACCGTGGTCAGTTCCTGTGGCAGGAGGGCAAGAGTGTCTGGCGCTGGGCACAGCTGTGACCTCCGTGCCCGATCCCGCAGTACAAGCATCTGTACAGCCGACACGAGCTCACGCCTACCGAGGACGAGAAGCAGGACCGGGAAATCTTCCACAGGACCATGCGGAAGCGCCTGGAGTCCTTCAAGTCGACCAAGCTGGGGCTCAACCAGAACAAGAAGGCTGCCAAGCTGTACAAGCGGGAGCGTGCCCAGAAGCGGGTGAGGCCAGGTCACCAGGAGGCTTGGCGGGGCTGGGGCCTGGAGCGGGGGCAGTCAGGGCTGGGTGTGGCTGTGTCGGGGTCTGTGAGCAGCTTCACGTTTGCTCTGCAGAGAAACAGCAGCATCCCCAATGGGAAGCTGCCCATGGAGAGCCCCGTGCAGAATTTCACCATCAAGGAGAAAGGTGCGCTGGGGGCCCGGCAGGAACGCTGGGACTGGGAGCCGCCACCTCCCAGCCCCAGCCCTCCCCTCTCGGAAACCTCCCCTCTCAGGACCTTCCCCTCTGGGGACCCTCCAGCCACCCAGGCAGGGGAGGCATGGTCAGGGCCCCAGCTGCAGACCCATCCAGGATGGGGTTCCAGGGACACTGCCCTCCAAGTGGGGTCCCTCCTCGCCCTCCCCCAGCCCTGCGGTTTAGCCCTCCTCTCTGTGGGTCCCGACCCCCTGCACCTCTGTGCACAGAGCTGATGGACACTGCTGACTGGGCTATGAAGACAGCCCCCCAGTGACCCCAGTCCTCAACCCAGCCTCTCTCCCCCAGACTTGGAACTTTCAGACACCGAGGAGCCCCCCAACTATGATGAGGAGATGAGTGGGGGAATCGAGTTCCTGGCCAGTGTCACCAAGGACACAGCGTCAGACTCCCCTGCAGGTGGGGACGGGGCACAGGCGTCGTGGCTAAGGGAGGGGTGGCTCCTGCTGCCCCAGGAGGGAGCTCGGTCACTGGACAGGGGCGCTGGGACCTGGGGGCGTGGGGTCTCCTGTGGGTTCTCAAGGGCCCTGCCTGGCACGCAGAGTGCCCCCTCAACCAACTCGGAGGCTGCAGTCCGGGGAGACGTGGGCCGGGCAGGCAGCAGGCGGGCTGTGTCTTGAGGGAAGGGAGACGTTACCTGTGCTGCCTGTGGCGTGTGGGGTCATGGACGTGGGGGAAGGGCCTGCAACCTGAAAGGCAAGTGACCCTAACCTTCCCGGTGACCCTAACCTTCCAGGGCACCCAGCAGGTGACGGCCCCGGCGAGGCCTCCCCTGCCGCCGCGGGGCTCTCAGGAGGCTGACCGGCCGCTGCCCTCTCTCCTAGGAATTGACAACCCTGTGTTTTCTCCGGACGAGACCCTGGACCGCAGCCTCCTGACCAGGCTGCCGCCCTGGCTGTCTCCCGGGGAGACGGTGGTCCCCTCGCAGAGGGCCCGCACGCAGATTCCCCACTCTCCCGGCACCTTCCGCCGCCTGATGCCCTTCCGCCTCAGCAGCAAGTCCGTGGACTCCTTCCTGCAGGCAGACGGCCCCGAGGAGCGGCCCCCCGCCGCCCTCCCCGAGTCCACACACATGTAACGCTCCCGGGCCTCCCGCCGCCTAACCCCTCTCTCCGCAGCTCCTCTCCCTGCAGGTCTCCGCCTCGCGCGCTCTGTCTCTCTCCTCCTCCTCCCTGGACCTGAACCTGGCTCGCTCTCTCTCCAGCAGCCCCTCTTCCTCCTCTAGCGCCCTGCTGGCCGCACCTCCCTCAGGAGCCCGGACAGAGAGTCTGGCGTCTCTGCTACTCCCACGGAGCTGAGGGCACCAGGGTCGCCTGAGATTTCCTTTAGGTGGCTCCGAAACCTAGTCCGCGAGTCCAACTCCTGCGCTCCCAGGGAGCTGAGAGCAGGGCTGGGGGGAGCCAGACAGACGCCCCGGGTCCCCGACCCTCTCACAGGGATACAGGGAGGGCCGGCCCCGCAGACCCGGACTCTGCCTCCAGCTCAGAGCAGGGAGAGGGGCGGGCCACAGGGTCTGGGCTTTCTGAGCTCCCTCTGGGGGCCTGGGAGGCACCCGGGGGACGCCAGGGCGGTTTGAGATGGAGGAAGCAGGTTTCCCCCTTGGGGACCTTGACCCTCCGCGCTGCAGGGCCTGGGGCGGGACCTTCCTGCGCGGAGGAGGCCGCTGTCCCGGGACCCCCGGCGGTGAGACGTGGCGGGGCCGGGCTGGGGCTTCGCTGTTGCTGCTTCCGCCTCTGCCCCGCGAACCCGGCCCCAGCGGACGCCGAGCCTGGGGTGCGCGGCGGGAGGGGAGGCGAGAGCCGCCGGGCTCGGGGAGAGCTGAGCCCCCCGGGGACGCCCCTCCCGCCCCAGCGCCCGGGCTCCGCGCGCCGCTCACGCCCTGCTCTCCCGCAGGTGACACCGGCTCCGACACGCCGCTGACCGGACGCTCGTCCCCGCGCCACAGTCTGCCCACTGCCGCCGCCGCCGTCCCCGAAAAACCCCAGATCCCCGCGCGCCTACAGCCACCGCGCTCCCCGAGCCCCGCCTCGCCCACGCCAGCGCCTGCGCAGAACTCCGAGAGCGCCGCGCCAGCGCCCGCAGAGCCGCCCGAGCGCGAGCCGGGGGCGGGGCCTGCACCGGGGGCGGGGCCGGAGCGCCGGGGACTGCCGAGTGCGCACGCGCGTTCGGCGGCGGCGCGCCGCGTGCACAGCCGGCGCTCGTTCCAGCGGCCTCGCGCGCGCCGCCGCCCCGCGCTGCTGAAGCTGGCGTCGCTGCCGCCCTCGTGCCACGCACCACCGCACGCGCTGGAGCAGGAGGAGACGCCGCTGTGACGCCGCCGGCGGGAAGGGTCCGCGCGCTCTGGCTGGCCGCTCGCGCCCTTTCCCACCGCCGCCGGGAAACCGATGCTCGCTCCGAACGGATTTGCGTGAAGCCAGCCCAAGGCTCCGGGTCCCCCGCAACCGAGCCCCGCGCCTCTCCCCGGGGACCTACTCAGGGACCTCCCGAGCGCCAGGACTCAGGGCCTGACTTGCAGCGGCTGCAGGCCCAGCGCCGTTTCCAGGCCCTCGCCAGGTCTTTGAGCTGCAGGTAAAGTGGCAGGAACGTCTTCCGTCTGCTCAGCGTTTGGGGATTTAGACTCCTAAAGCCAGTACCTGCCCCGTTTCCCCCCCCCAGGTTCCGTCCTGCCTGCGCCCGGTCTCAGGGCGGCGGCCCCGGACACGGCCCGTCCCCACAGACCAGGTCTCCGGCCTGAGCTGTCGCACCTGGCGCGGAGGTCGCCCGGGGTGCCCTGGCTGGGTGAGAGGTGGCCTGGCGGGCGGAGCTTGCCAAGAATCACGGCCAGTCCTTAAGTGGATGGTGGGGCCCAGCAGCTGCTTTGGCCCCCTTAACAAACCAAGGGGCATGGAGGGGCCCAGGGCGCTGCCCCCTCTACCAGGCTCAGGCCCTCCAAGGAGAACCTGCTGAGACCCCTGGGCCTGTCCTAGACCCCGGACCCCTGACCTTTCCCACTCCTTCCAGCGTCCCAGGGCGAGGCCTTGGACAGAGCTCCTGGTCCTCTGCAGGGAGACCATCCAGCCTAAGCTCTGGGAGGCGCTGTCCATTGAGTGGGCGGAGGCCGCGGGTGCTGAGCCGGGGAGGGTGCTCGGAGTCCATCCATCCCTCAGACGGCAAGTTCCACAGGGTCCAACCCACCTGAAACCTGTCTGCACGGTGGAGGTGGTGGAGGTGGACACTTGTAGGGGCTTTTCTAAAGCTAGACTCGCAGCTCCTTGCTCAGGAAAAACTATTCACGTCTTAGATCGACTGTTGACAGTCACCAGTCAGGAGTTGTTGTTAAGAGTTTTATGTTGAGTGAATATTGCACATTGAGTCCCTGGTGGGAAAAGTCCACAATTTCCCATTGATAGCTTTTTACTGTTGTGAAAAAGGGAAGCGTCAGCCACACAAAAGTCTCCATGACCACTGCTCTGGAGAAGCTCTCGAGCCTAACTGCAGTCACTGTTATTTGGATCAGATCAAGCGCAGTGACTTTTTGGGATTCAGTGGTCATTCTCCGCACTTCATAGCCATTTCAACCAACTCTGAGCACAAAATGCAGCCATCTTCTCTGCAGCAAACCCAGCCCAGTCAGTGACCCTACTGGACAGATCCAAGGCCAGCCCTGGTTCCCTGCTACAGCCACCATCCCGAGGTTCATCGGAGCAGGCCGGGGCCTGGCCTTCCCGGCACGAGCCCAGTTTGTTCCATCTGAACTGCTGGGAGGTCTCCGGGTGGCCAGAGGAGCAGAGCTGCCTTCCAAGTGCCTGTCTGTGCCTGGGAGAACAGAGCAGGCGCGTCGTGCGGCCCACAGCGCAGTGCATGGCGATTCCAGGCGCTGAACAACTCCCCTGGACCCTTGGGCCTGCATCTGACTCCCGGCTGCAGAGTCAGAAGCTGAGTCCAGGCAACTGCTTGGCCACTCCCGGTCGCTCCTCCCTGGACACCCAGTTACCAAAGTCAGCAAAGAAGATGTGGTAATCGCTGCCTGATCTCCACATGGTGAACACAACACTCACCAACGCCTCCTTGACTGGTCAGTCTGCAGCACCGGGGGTGGGCAGGCAGGTGTTCTGTGTTTACGAGAATTGCACAGGCTAAACACAAACATGGACCCAGAGTTCCAGTGAGAACACCTCACTCACAGCCGCCCAGGCTGCTCCCCACCAGGTGATGGCGCATGCCCGGGGCTGTGGGTGCCAGGGGCCGAGTGCTAGGGACTCGTCATGAGTGGGCATCTCCATGTTCCTGTCACTGCTGTCAAACAGAAGGTAAACAGTCTTATGAATGTATTTCCTTAGGAAAACTTGTAAAAACTTCTTTTATTAGGATATCTATTTAATACTGAACTTTGGCCTACTTTGTGATAGATTATAAACAAATTGAGGAAATCACTTTCTCACTTCTGTATTTTCTCAAAAATAATTTTGTTACAGAGTTCAATATACTGTGTATTATTGATCTATTGTGAAAGCAAAGAATTTCATCAAAATATTTTAAATTATGAGTGAAAATTGTGTATGTTAATTTTGCAGCTATAATATTAATCAAACTTTGTGTAATTCTAATCACAAAATGACGTGCCTTAAGTGCCCCTCCAGCTGTGGGTTGGCAGTGTCCAGACAGGGAGGGCCCATCACCGAAATCCTGAACGATTGCTAGACCAATTCTATTAAAAACATTTCAAGGCATTTTGGGTGCAAACTTTGTTTATAAAAGAGAAATCATCCACCTATGAGAATTTAAGGAGCAGTCTCCTGTAGGTACACATCACTTTGCCCCAAAATTAGCACTGACACATGCGTGTGTGCGCGTGTGTGCATGTGTGCGTGCGTGTGCTGTTGCTGCCCTTCCTAGCTGGTGTGAGGAAGCTGCTGGATGCAGCTGTGGAGCGACCCCTGGATCTGAGCCCCCTGGGGAGGCCTGTCATTGCAGGCACCCCTGAGGAGGATGTGACCAGTGACCATGGGGCTCAGTGGTGACCCTCACACAGAATCAGAGCAAAACACCAGTGAGGGCTGCACACTCACCACCGTTCGCCCTGGGCGCTCATTCCAGAAGTAACAAGAATTCCCTCAGTGGGGAAATAAATGCATTTTTCAGTCTTACAAGGGACACTCTAATGACTGTGAGCACTACGAATTTTAATTCCTATGCATTTACTGAGCACTTACCGTATGCCAGGTGCACTCAAGGCCTGCTAAGCGGGAAGCTGGGTTCAGAGGCACGTGGAACAGCGCGCCCGCCGGACGCCCTGGGAAGAGACCCTCTTCTGAGCCCCTGATGCTCGTAAGAGCTGCTTCTACGTCTCAGTTACTTAAGTTTTGATTCTTTCAAGAAGTCCTATTTGTGAATTTTTCACATCTTGTGAGGATGAAATAAAAGCAAAATGTCAACTCTGCCATCTCAAAAACGTCTTGAGAGCAAACAAAGCATGTCCTCAGGCTGGAGTACCTGTGGCCCATGGGCAGCCATAGGAGGTCCTCACAGGAACAGATGGCCCCGCTGATACCCCACCTCTCCCATCTGCGAGTCCCTGGGGCTCTGAGACAGACAGGGATGGAGGGAACGAGGCGCTGTATACACAGGCGAGAGGAGGAATGAAGGTCGATGCCTTTCACTCACTCAACCGAATCAATACTTTTCTGTAAATTAAGAGAGCACAGGGGTCTGCCCCTCTGAGCACCAGGACCCAGGACTCCCTGCTCATCCTGGGTAATTCCCCCCTCCTTTGAGACGGGAGTCTTGGTCTGTTGCCCAGGCTGGAGTGCAGTGGTGAAATCTCGGCTCACTGCAACCTCCGCCTCCGGGGTTCAAGCAGTTCTGCTTCAGCCTCCCAAGTAGCTGGAATTACAGGCATGCACCACCACACCTGGCTAATTTTTGTATTTTTAGTAGAGATGGGCTTTCACCATGTTGGCCAGGCTGGTCTCAAACTCCTGATTTCAAGTGATCCACCCACCTTGGCTTCCCAAAGTGCTGGGATTACAAGCGTGAGCCACTGCGCCCGGCCTCTGGGGTAATGCCTTGATTAGCTTTGGAAAAAAATTACAGATTAACGTGCAAAATGATGCTACCATTGAAGGCAGATGCTGTAGAGAGATGGGTACATTTTGGAAAAGAGAATTTAAAGGATTCTCTATCAGGAAAAGCGTGATTCACGGGTCTTGAAATGTACTCCAAGTAAATATTCACTTTCATATTTACTTTTACCAAAATTTACACTCCTGCCATTGCTCGTCTACCAGGTATGGCTGACTTGGCTGGCACCACCCGGTGCCAGAGGTCTGCTCACCTGGGGGGGGCGGGGGACAGGACTTGCTGGGTGCAGCTGGTAAGTGTCTCATCTCTCAAAGGACCCAAGGAGTAACTCTGGGGATGTCAAACAGGAGGGGACCAGGAGGGCGCCCTCCAGGCTGAGGGGATGTCAGACAAGAGGGGACCAGGAGGGCACCCTCCAGGCTGAGGGGATGTCAGACAAGAGGGGATCAGGAGGGCGCCCTCCAGGCTGAGGGGAGACTTTTACTCTGTGATTGACAACAGTTCCTGGGCACTGTAGATCAGTAGTCAGAAAACCTTAACCGGAAAAGAGAATGCGTGGTGTTTTCATTTCTCTGAGGAAGCCGAGAAACTTTAATTAGGTGACAGGGTTCCGAGCACTTAAGCAGATGGGGTGCGGTGAAGGCCCGGGGAGGAGGAGGACACAGAGGTGCACGTCCTCTGTGCCCCGCACACTTCCCACCACTGCAACAAACAAGCACCCCAGAGAGGCTGTGCGGCAGAGCCCTGCACACACAGGCCTTTGACAGCACAATGAGGGGCCTCCACACGTGGCCTCAGCACACTCACTCGACGCATACCTGATGCATCGCACTGGCACCTAAGGACAGGCCGTGCAGCTGAAAGGAGCACGTGTGGCCAAGGAGAGCAATCGGCTTTCCCACGTTTCTAAGGGCAGGGACCGAGGCTGTAGAGGGGCGAGCAGGGCAGGCCGGCGGAGGCTACTTGAGCAGCTTGGCCACATTCAGGCTGGGCACCACAATGTCCTTGAAGAGGGGCACGTAGCTGGGGCTGGCCTGCGCTGGGCCCTGCTCCAGGGTTTCCATGATGGTCTGCTTCATGTCACGGCTGGCGTCCCCACGCACAGCCAGCAGCGCACCGATGTGGTCGTCCCTGGGGATGGGAAGATGTCAGCCCACGCCCGCTTAGCACCCCTGTGATGCACCAAACTGCCAGGGACTCACCGCCTCACCACCCCAGCTGACAGAACGCAGCCGGTGAGGACCGCTGCAGACAAATGGCACCTTTCCCTTTTTGGCAGGAGACAAGCCTGCGTTCATCTTACTCTGTCTTTTCTCAATCCAATTGCAGAAAGATTTTTCAACACTGCTTTTATAAATCTTTGTTTTGGCCCAACCAGGGGGGAGACCGTGGAGGGCTCAAGACCCCGTTTTTCCACGTTTAACCAGCGAGATGATGGGACGGAGGTGACGTGGCTGCAGCCATGGAGGTGGCCCCTTGGGGAAGTGGCAGGTGCCCTGAGACAGGGGCTGCGAAGGCTGGCCTGGGGCCTGGAGCCAGCATGGTGGAGGGGGGACGTGCGTGGGTCCCCTTCCCTGGACCTGGTACTGGGGACTCCCTGTAATCACGTCCTCGGAAGGTGTCTGGTCCAAGCGGCACTTGGGCCCTCCCGAGTCCACCATGAGCACAGAGGAAACTTCCTAAACTCGCCCCACTCAGGCCACTCCACAGCCCAGGTCTTCCCCACCACACACAGCAGAGCTGTCCCAGCCCTGCCCCCACCCCACCCCCACCCCACCCCCACCCCCACTGTCCCCACCGGGCGTGTGCCCCGCGAGCTCCACCCAACCACACTGCAGCCCAGGCCGGGTGGAAGGCAGCACAGGAGCCGCTCTGCTCCCCGCGCCTGGGCCCCGCTGTGCCGCACCTGAACCCTTGCCGCGCTGCACCTGAACCCTTGCCCGCTGCACCTGCCCCCCCCCCCCCCCCCCCCCCCTTGCCGCGCTGCACCTGAACCCTTGCCGCGCTGCACCTGAACCCTTGCCGCGCTGCACCTGAACCCTTGCCGCGCTGCACCTGAACCCTTGCCGCGCTGCACCTGAACCCTTGCCGCGCTGCACCTGAACCCTTCCCTTGCCGCTGCACCTGAACCCTTGCCGCGCTGCACCTGAACCCTTGCCGCGCTGCACCTGAACCCTTGCCGTGCTGCACCTGAACCCTTGCCGCGCTGCACCTGAACCCTTGCCGCGCTGCACCTGAACCCTTGCCGCGCTGCACCTGAACCCTTGCCGCGCTGCACCTGAACCCCCCCCCCCCCGCTGCACCTGAACCCTTGCCGCGCTGCACCTGAACCCTTGCCGTGCTGCACCTGAACCCTTGCCGCGCTGCACCTGAACCCTTGCCGTGCTGCAGGGCTGAACTTGCGAACGGGAGCCCCACCCGCACCTGCCGCTCACTCCAGGATTCCAAGGCAGACGTGCATCCCTTACCTGATGTCTGGATACTTGCTGACGAGAGTGGAGACTTCCAGGTAGAGCAGAGAAGGGTCTGTCAGCTTGATCACTTCGGCCACAGCCACGATGGTGTCGCAGTATCCGTCCACGTCTTCCCCGAAACCCTGGAAGGCAGCGGGAACGTGAGGAGCCGCCCTCGGCTGTCCCCCGGCGCTGGGAGCCGCTGGAGTCTGGCTGAGCCCCTTCCTGGCTGGGAACCTCCCTCTGCACCTGACTCCTCAGGATCTACTCCGAAAGCTCAGTGACGGGGCCAGGGGTCTGGGGTGAGGGCGAGACAGTGGGAGGCGGCCAGCACCTCGCAGCACAGGACAGACCGGGGAGCGTCCGTCAGGGAGCCGTGGGCGGCCTCAGGAAGCCGGCGGGGCCGGCGCGTCTGCCTCTGTGGTCATTCGTGTCCAGCCGCAAGGTCAGGCAGGACCCGGACCCAGGCCCCCCGCCTGACAAACACACGACACACGCCCATCTACCGGCCTGAGTCCCGGGGTGGAGGCTCAACAGGGCCGTGGGGCGACAGGCCTTCTCTACCCCGGGACCCGCGCGACACTCACGGACGCCAGCTTCCGGAACAGGAAGTGCAGCTGCTCCGCCTCCCTAACCATCTTCTCGGCCCCCTCCTTGCGCTCCTCCGGGCTCCGGAAGGAAATGCGCTTCTGCATGACCGCCCGCAGGTACTCCACCACCACGCGCCGGTGCGCCTCGGCCGTCATCCTCTGGGGAGAAACACGCAGTCAGCTGCAGGCTCCACGGCTCTGGCGGCCAGGAGCACTTTCATTTAAACCCAGGTCGGGGCTCCCAGTGGCTCCCCGCAGGCTCTGAGCCCACTCCTCGCTCCGCCACGGCTCTGGGCATCTCACCGCAGAGGAGGAGCGGGGGCTCAGTGGGGGAACAGTGACCGTGACCTGGACCCCTGCACCAGGCCAGCTCCAGCCCCCAGCAGGACAGACGGGGGTGAGGCACGTGCCGCGCATCAGCACTCGGTCCACAGACAGGCCCGGTGTCAGTGGCTGCTGCTGTCCTTTGATAACGACTGCAGCATCTGGAAAACGTGGCAGGCACTTTGGAGGAAAGAGGAACCTGGATCCTGCAGGAAGGAGGGTCTGAAGTGGAAAGAAATCCCTGGGGCGTCACGGAGTGAGTGGAAGGGCAAGGGGCTAAGACGGGGCACGCGGGCCTCTCCGGCAACCATGGCTCCCTTCACCTCCAGGGCCACGCCACAGGGTCCCGACCACTCTCACCAGAGCCCCGTCCCAGGGAGGTGGCATCCGCAGAGCCTCTTGCCTCCCTTGGGCTGATAGGACAACGAGTGAACGTTCACTCACGGAGGGACCGGCTGGATGCTGAGTTCTGAGCAGGGTGAGAGGTGAGCCCTAGCATCAAGGTGATGAGGGGACTAGGTCCCACCTTCTTACCTTCTTATACGGCTTTTTAATTTTGGCAAAATCGTTGAAATAGTCTTCCACGGTGACACAGATAATGTCTACAGCGTTTGACCCTAATAGCCACTTCTTCGTCATCAATTCATTCAGATGTTGCTGAAAAGCAGAAACAGATCATAGAAATCATCACCTCAACGTCCCACGAGAGCCGAGTGCGTGCAGGAGGGAGGCACTTCCGTGTGTCTTTGCTACGTCACACTGCTTTTCTAATTACAACAGCAATGTGCACCCAGGTAAAAATTCAATTATATAATCTGCAAATGTGTACTTTAAGTATAGGAGATTTATACTACAATTTCTGTGATGAGCTTCCCAAAATGACATGTTAAAGATGGAAATATCTGTGCATGTATGCATTTTACCTTTAATGGCTACATATATTTATCGTATTTATTTGCCCAATTCTCTATTGATGAACATTTAAATTTTTTTCACATTTTGCAATAATGCAACAGTGAATCTGTGTAATTCTACTGATGAAATTCCTTAAAGTTGAATTTTTCAGTCAAAAAGTATACACATTAAAACCAATAAAAGTATACAAATTAAAACTCCAATGAAAGTATACAAATTAAGACTCCAATAGAAGTGTACAAATTAAAACTCCAGTAAAAGTTACAAATTAAAACTACCATGGCTGTATTTCCAAGCTGCCCTCCAAAACCCAACCCAGCTCAGGCCCACACAGAATCCAAACAGCCCCTTTCTCCCACTCCCTCAACAAGCCTGAATGGCATCCGCGTCTCCAGCTCCTGCCGTCCTGCTGAGCAGCAGGTCCTGTTGAGCATTCATTGCTTCGAGGATAAGATTGGGCATCTAGTTGCACAGTGAGGGCACTGGTGTTGCTTTTAATGTGAGGTGGCCATTCATGTCCTTTGTCCATTTTTCTATATATTCTTTTTAAATTTTGAAATAATTTCAAATGTAAATATTTCCTTCTTGCTTTCTAAGTCATATTTGCGAAAGTTACAAGTGTCTGCCTCTTTGGGGACACTTCCACACACATTTCTTTTCTCTTGCACAACCAGACACTGATGAATCAGCAACCAATCCCACCCCTCATCCGAGGAACCCCTTTCCAGCAGGACCACCAGATGGCCATGGTCTTATTATTTTGTTGTTGTTGTTGTTGTTTTGTTTTGAAATGGAGTTTGCTCTTGTTGCCCAGGCTGGAGTGCAATGGCGCGATCTCTGCTCACTGCAACCTCCACCTCCCGGGTTCAAGCAATTCTCCTGCCTCAGCCTCCCAAGTAGCTGGGATTACAGGTATGCGCCTCCACACCCAGGTAATTTTGTATTTTGAGTGGAGATGGGGTTTCTCCACATTGGTCAGGCTGGTCTTGAACTCCCAACCTCAGGTGATCCGCCTACCTTGGCCTCCCAAAGTGCTGGGATTACAGGCATGAGCCACCACACCCAGCCTACATGGTCTTATTTTTTAAATATATCCTGATTTCTGCCAATACATCTAAATAATGTTAAGCCATCTTTATGCTTCTGAAATAACCCCCACATTTCATGGTAGGTTATGCCTTTGATACAATATTAAATTCATTTTATTAATGATTTTTGTGTGTACCTATATTCAAAAGTGAAACTGACCTATGTGAGGATGTGTGTCTGTGTGTGTGTGTGTGCACTCTCAATTTGACTTTTTGACAGGTCCCTACACATCTGTTTCTATTTTGTAATCCGCTAAATTGTCTGATGTCTTTAATACTTACTGGGTGAATCTACTGAATTGTGTGTTAAGAAGGACCCTGTGTCATACGAAGCAGGCAGCGCCACAGAAAACGGAGGCGCTTTAAGCGATCTGACCTGCATGTAAGAAGGACCCTGCGTCATACGAAGCAGGCAGCGCCACAGAAAACGGAGGCGCTTTAAGCCATCTGACCTGAATGCAAGTGCACAGCCCGGCTCCCCGGACGGCATCCACACGGTACAGTTCACAGCCTGTGTCCCAGAGGGCAGTGAGGAAGCACCGTGCTTCGGCCCAGAAAACGGCAGGAGGAAAGAGCCAGGCCCACCTCCAGGTCCAGGAAGACCTCCTCCAGCAAACCGCTGCAGCCCTCCTTCGCAATGGCGTCTAAAGTCCCGTCCATGCTGGGCTGGCTCAGAGACACGCCCTCTTCCACTTCATTCTTTAAATACTTTCTTTTTAAACTGACTATGGATTCCCTGCAAGGCAATGGTTCAGGTTCAGCACAGCGGCTGGACACCAGCCTCCGCCGCTCCCCGGCCACAGCGGCAGCCGCACTCACTTGAAGGTCTGGCAGTTGTTGATGATGGCGATCATGTACTGAACGTAGCAGTGAGGGTGCTGCCGATTCCTCAGGTGCTCTTCTTTATACAGCTGCGCTTCATCTTTATATCTGAGGACAGACAGGCTTCGGTCAGACAGCACTAAGGGCAGCATGGAGCTGTTTCAAACACCACACTGATGTCACGCCTGGCCTGAAATTTCACATCACTAACATCTGACCGGATGAGCCTCTAAAAATACAACAATCTTTAGACGATCCAGACTAACGGAAGGACAGAGAGGCTGATTGCTTTAAATGGACCAAAAAATAACTTCACCTCAGGCTTTAAAATATGGCTCATTAGGAGGCCGGGGCAGGGAGACCACTTGAGGAGTTAAAGGCTGCTGGCTGCGTTGCAGTGAGCACCCAGCGGGGTAACCGAATCAGACCTTGTCTCTCTCTTTTTTTTTGAGATAGAGTCTTGCTCTGTCACCCAGGCTGGAGTGCAGTGGTGAGACCTCGGCTCACTGCACCCTCCACCTCCCGGGTTCAAGTGATTCTCCTGCCTCAGCCTCCCGAGCAGGTGGGACTACAGGTGTGCGCCACCACGCCCAGCTAATTTTTGTATTTTTAGTAGAGAGGGGGGTTTCACCATATTGGCCAGGCTGGTCTCGAACTCCTGACCTCGTGATCCACCCGCCTCAGCCTCCCAAAGTTCTGGGATTACAGGCGTGAGCCACCATGCCTGGCCGACCTTGTCTCTTAAAAACAATTAAAAAATATAAAAATTTTGAAGAGTTGATAAAAAATAATAACTGAAAAAAGGAAAAAGAAAAAATATGGTTCAGGATTCTGATTGTAAAAATATACTACATATTTGATTGTGAGGAATTGGGAAAGCATTATCTTATTTACTATACACTTCGCCTAGAAACTCACAGTGTTAGGAACATCATCAAATGTCAGGTAAAATGTCCCTTTCAGAAACTGTCCCTGAAATCATCCAATTAAAAACAGACACTTGAAATGTCAAGAAAACAGACAGAGGTAGTGACATGATCTATTTTTAAATTTATTGTGGGGGTGCTCAAGCACCTGTGGGAGTGGAAGAATCATACAACAAATACCGTTTCTGTTTTTAAGAGATGTTAAGAAAGGAGCACACCGAAAGCTGGCAATTAAAGGGAAAGAAGTTAGCATTTCTGTCCAAAGTGTGGTTCAGGTCATCAAAAAGCTGAGGGTGATCAGGGAATGGTCTCTTTATAGAAGAATCTAACCTCATAAATGACAATGACCTCCAAAGAAACAAACTCAGGCCAAGATCCCCCTGGACAGACAGGCAATAGGGACTTGGCCATGACCTCTGTGGATAGAAGGCCAATGGGGACTTGGCTAAGACTTGGCCAGTGGGGACTCAGCTGTGACCCCTGTGGATGGGTGGCCAGTGGGGACTTGGGCATGACCCCCATCGATGGATGGCAAACGGGAACTCTGAGTGGGCGGCGTGGCCGTAGTACCTGAGCCACCAGGACAGGACCTATGGACGCCATGTCTCCTGATGTGCCACATTGTGGAAGGCATACTTGCCAGTAAGTGGGATCCAAGCCTGCAGAGCCAGCATCTGGCTGGGGAGCTGACGGTAGACTGAGGAGGAGGAGGAGGGACATCTCTACAGAGATCTACCAGCCAGCAGCTGAAGGGACTGTTCTGCTTACCAGAGGCCTAGGAACCCTAAGCCCTCGTGCAATGCAGTCCAACCTGATCCACAGCTATCAAAAGACACACGAGATACAACCCAAACGCAGACTTGGCATCGGATGACCCCACGGAGTCACCGTGCATGTGTCTCTGACTTGATGGCACTGCAATGGCTTGAGAGAGGGTCGCCAATACCATGCCACAGTGCCTGGAGTTTGCCTCAAGGTACTTCAGCAGAGAGAGCGGAATGGGCAGGGGAGAACAGATTAGGCAAGGGGGCTTTGGAGGGGATGGCTTCTAGACTGCACGACGGGTGAACACAGTTTTTTAAACTCTTTCCACATCAGTATAGGTTTGAAAATTATCAACAACTCATGGGGAGGGTGGTGTGCCAGGTCACGGCTGCCTGGAACCCTTCCGAGGAGGGCCGGCTTGGCCAAGGACGCCCTCCCCACTATGAAGTGGGCACTGCAGCAGGAGTCGCCACCCCCACCCCCAGGAAGTTCAGAACAGGCAACGGGAGCAGCCTGACTCCAACAGAGTTGGTGTCATCCGGCGCGTCGCTAAGGACGTCACGACACATCGGCTCTGGGAGCCCAAGGGGGCGTGTGGTCCACTCAAGGGGAAGGTGATCCAGAAGCTCCGCTCCCTCCCTTTGCTTTTGAAGAACACAGGAGTGACGTGGGGAATCTACAGGCTTAATTTCTTTTCAGTAACAGGCATAGTAGGATCAAAAAATTTTTGCTTCTAATTTTTAAAAACATTCAATTTGTACATTAGCACACTGGCAAAAAGACATACCTGCTTAGGAAAGAATTCATCTGCTGAAGACACAAAACTAGTACCTTTGTTTTCAAATCTTCACTTATCTGAGCAGCAACTTGAAGATTCTGTTCAAACATCTAAAAATCAGAGAACTTATGAATTCTGGTATAATCTTACAGGAGTATACTAAGAGTGCAGGTTTGCTGTTATATAAAACCCCCATCTGCTAACTGGCATTTAGGATAGTCCAAATTCAGAGAAAAAAAATGAAACCACCTGAAAAATAACAAAGTTAGTTTAAAAAAAAAAAAAAAAAAACTTTCTCACCTGGGAAAGTACCAAGTGACTCATTTCTTAATTCCTGGCAAACTAGTTTCTCCCACGGGGGCCA
The DNA here is from genome assembly GCF_006542625.1 of Nomascus leucogenys. NCBI lineage: Eukaryota > Metazoa > Chordata > Mammalia > Primates > Hylobatidae > Nomascus > Nomascus leucogenys. The sequence continues at coordinate 371,867 of NC_044386.1, read as the reverse complement.
CGTCTGTCCTCACACTACGTGACTGGAGTTTTAATGTGTGGAGTGAGGCCCCACCCGGGATGGCGCCCCTCAGGCGCCTGACTCACCCTCCCTGCCCCATGACTGTCATGATGCAGGGTTCCTAAGAATCTGGACCTGGGGTGTGCCAGGCCCTGCCAGGAGCTGACCCAGGCAGAGGAAGGGCAAAGGGACAGAGCTCTCCTCACACAGCTTCTCACGGCATCCGTTTCCAAACAAAGGAAAGGGTTTGGACTGGCCTGTCAATAACTAACGGTATCATTCAGAGAGAAATGTCGCCCGCCAGCCCTCACTCCTGCCTGGCTCTGTCCCTCAGCAGTGCCACTCAAATGAAAACACATGATGTGCCAAAAGAAAAAAAGAGCAGGAAAAACGGGACACAGGGCGGTCGGACACTGGAAAGTGAATCTGTGGTAAAAATGCAGGTTGGTCTAATACTTAGAACCTTAACCAATGAACAGGAAAGCAACTTTAAAAGCTAATGGATGCCTGGACCCAGGAGGTAGAGGTTGCAGTAAGCCAAGATTGTGCTACCGCACTCCAGCCTGGGCAAAGAGTGAGACTCCGTCTCAAAAAAAAATAATGGACGCTCCCAAAATCCACCTGTTTAGACTCAATCATGTGCCATTTTTTAGGACGAATCCTGGATATCAACCAAACAAACTCACATTTGAAAGTCGCATATAAATAACATATAATTAGGCTGTAGTCCAAACCCATAAAGACCAGGTCAGAAAAGTAAAGTGACCTTGGGCAAAACTATTTGGTAAGTACCATCCCAGGTTTCTGCATCTCCAGAGAGTAAGAGACAGAGAGAGGAGAGCACCAGGCAGGGCTCTCAATGTTTTCACTACACTCTGCGGATGAAGATCCTGGGTACCTGTGTCACTCTGTAAAACCTACAGGTCCTACCATCTACCTAGGAAATGGAACTGTGCCAATCCCCTGCAGGTGGTACCTGGAAGACGATGGCAGGGAGTGTGGTCTGGTAGTACCCGTCCTGGTCGGCTTCCGGCTCCGTCTCTTTGACCCAGTCTTTCTTGTCTGTCTCCAGCGCTTTCCGCAGCCAGGCGATGATGTTTGACTAAAGGAAGTTCAGCGTCATGGAGAAGAGAAGGGAGAAGAGCAGGTGCCTGAGGGTCACGCCAATCAGCTGGTCGGTTACATGCACAGCTCCACAAACCAGACACAGGGTACCAGCGTCCTCTTTCTCAAATGAGGACTCCAGAGCAGGGACCCAGGGAGGCAGTGACCACAGCAGCCTGCAGGGGTTTAACTGGAACCCTTGGTACAGATAAAGAGGGAGAAGAAACTAGATGCCCTTTTGGCTGCACCTCATGCTGAAGGACAAGGCTGCTGAGTCCCAGGTGCACAGAGAATGAGGCCGACCAGGTCCAGTCAGGTCCGGTCAGGCTTGTTCTCATGCCCAGACTCAGCAACCACAGCAGCTCATGTCCCAAGAGAAGACAGCGCTCCTTCCCCAGCTCCTGAGAACACCTCCGCTTCTGGTCACAATACTGCCTTGCTAGGTGGACGCACCCTTGTCTAAGAAGCAGACCCTGCTGAGCTCCTCCTCTCACTCTGAGACCACCTGGTGGTCACCAGGCTGCAAATGGACTCGTCCTTTGGTCCTTGACTGACCCCCCCGACCCTGGGACTCAGAGCCGAGAGCCTGACCGGTGCTGCCACACACGGTTCAGATGTCCTGGGCCCTGGCCAGCCTGCCAAGGACGACACAGGCTCACATCTCCAGCAGAGGACAAGCTTCAGATCCAGGCCCAGAGAAGGGGCCATTCTCCTCTTCTAGCAAACAGACCTGTCAGGGCCTGGAAGCAGAGCCCGGGCAACTGAGCAACGCACCCTAGGAAGTCAACGCTAAGGCATTTCCCACCCCGCCTCCTGCCTGCTGCCAAGCCCAAGTTACTCATATAACCAGCACGGTGGTCCGTGGCATGCGGGCCAGCCCTACTCACCGTGAGCGTGGACATGTACGTGTCAAGCAGCTCAGAGACCACGTGTGGAGAAAGCAACGGCTCCAGGGTGCCGACATCCACTTCCGGGGCCAGCTCCATGTTCCTCATCATCTCAGTACTACGGGGGAACCAGGAATGTGAGTGACAAACCGCGATGGACACAGAAGAGCACACCCAAGTGTGCCGAGGCTGTTTCACTTGACACACGAATGTCCACCACCCTGGAGACTTCCCGGTCACAGCCGGCCCACGGCTCAGGGGAAAGTGCAGGGCAGGGGCCGAGGGCTTTGGGGTCTCCGTGGCGTCACCCACTGGCTCCGAGACCGCCTGAGTCCCTCCAACCCCAGCCTCACCCTGCTGTGCCAGCTTCATAAGGTGCTGGGGCTCAGATGCGGAAGAGCCTTCCCCGTGGGGAAGACGTGTGTTCTATTCACTGCACCTCCAGAGCCAAGGCGGGGCCTGGCAAACAGGAGGCGCTGAATAAACAAACGTACTCAGTCAAAACGACAAGCACAGCCAGCCCCCACAGCCACGGGCGCCACGTCCACTGACTCAACCAACCACAAACTAAAAATATTTGGGAAAAACAACAATAAAAAATAATAAAAATTTCAAAAAATATAGAACAACTATTTCCATAGCATTCACACTGTATTTAGTCTATAAGCAATCTAGAGATGATTTAGAGCATGAAGGAGAATATACGCAGGTTACATGCAAACACTATACCCTTTTATAAAGGGGACTTGGGCTACGGAGGGTTTTGATAGCCAAGGGGTGGGTCCTGGAATCCCTCCCCGTTGAGTATGGAGGGGCAGCTGTGCTGGACTTTGGAAACAAACCACTGCAGTCCACATCACTACTCTCTGCAGAGGGTGATGACTGGAATGTAGAATACAGGACATTACTGATAAAAACGCATCCGCAAGAACAGGCAAAACTATGTTCAGTCTACTGTCCAGAAGACAGGAAATACATGCTACATTTCAGGAAAAGTTTTCATTAAAAAGTTATTATCAGCCGGGCACAGTGGCTCACGCCTGTAATCCCAGCACTTTGGGAGGCCGAGACGGGAAGATCATGAGGTCAGGAGATCAAGACCATCCTGGCTAACACAGTGAAACCCCATCTCTACTAAAAATACAAAAAAGTTAGCCGGGCGTGGTGGCACACACCTGTAGTCCCAGGTACTCGGGAGGCTGAGGCAGGAGAATGGCGTGAACCCAGGAGGTGGAGCTTGCAGTGAGCTGATATCGCGCCACTGCACTCCAAGCCTGGGTGACAGAGCAAGACTCTGTCTCAAAAAAAGAAAAACGTTATTATCTGTGTATGAGGTTGGGCTCTTTAATGTCTAAGGTTTGATACACCTACTATGTACCCACAAAAATTAAAATTAAAAAGTTTTTTTAAGTCTAAGGTTTGACCACTCAGAAAATTCAACTCACAGGCCTCACGCTATGTTCCCTAAATACGTTCTCAGAGTAATACTGAATAAAATGATTAAGAGCCAGTCCACTATCTATAAGAAATCCGAGAGCTTCCTAAGTGAAAAAGTGCTTCCTAAAATTCTGCACATTTTAAAAGACTTTTATTTAATCTGGATTATTTTTGCCCAAGAACCTCAATTCCGTGTGTGAATGTTTCTAGTGGAGCACTTCAACCACCCCTGAGAAAGGCCGGGGTGATGGAACTCACGAGACTCCCCAAGGACAGAAAAACACTCACAACGTGGGAAGACAAAATCAAGACACAAACTGTGCAAGGTGCACACATGCACAGCCCAGTGTAGTGGCCACAGCCAGGGAGGGCACAGGGACGGGATTGGAATCCAGCTTCCCATACACGGCCCAGTCTAGTGGCCATGGCCGGGGAGGGCACAGGGAGGGATTGGAATCCAGCTTCCCATACACGGCCCAGTCTAGTGGCCATGGCCGGGGAGGGCACAGGGACGGGATTGGAATCCAGCTTCCCATACACGGCCCAGTCTAGTGGCCATGGCCGGGGAAGGCACAGGGATGGGATTGGAATCCAGCTTCCCATACACAGCCCAGTGTAGTGGCCACGGCCGGGGAGGGCACAGGGACGGGATTGGAATCCAGCTTCCCATACACGGCCCAGTCTAGTGGCCATGGCCGGGGAGGGCACAGGGATGGGATTGGAATCCAGCTTCCCACTCACTGGCCGTGTGACCTGGGCACATTATCCCCTGCCTCCTGCCTCATGGGCTGCTGACACACACCAGGCATGGAGGGGGAGACCTGCACAGTCAAGGCTACAGAATGGGCAGCTACGAGGATGAGCGGCAGCCAGGGGAGGTGAGTCCAGGGCTGTGCACAGGGAACCACAGTTGCACAGGGAGCCACGGTGACCATTCTGTGCAGGGAGCACTTCCTTTCTTTTCTGTCCTTCTGAATTGAAATGCAAATTCTCCATAAGCAGATACCAGTAAACAAAGCACACAAAAAAAATATGCCTTACTACTAAAAAAAAAAAAAAAAAAAAAGTTTATTCAATTTCTCCACTACAGTGACAAGACGGGCAAAAAAAAAAAAAAAAAAAAAAAAAGAAGAAGAAGAAATTCCAATACATTACTTAACATTATTTTCTAACCATGAAACCATGGAAAATTGAAATAAGTTTTCATTTCGGCTGCCTAATCTTAAAGAACTTCAGAATACCCCCACCACTGCACCATTTTTCAACACTACTTCAAATTAACCCATTAGCACAGAGGGGTTCATGTTCCCTTATGTGAAGTGACAAAGCCTCGCACTGGGATACAAAAAGGATGATGACGTTTCCTCGAACTATCTAGACGTGTAACTGTTTATTTTTGAAAGACTCACTGCTATAGGATATTGGTGAAGAGAAACCAAACCCGGGATGCTGGAAGCCAGGGAGGTGACGTGGTGGTCTCCTCCCCAGCGGGGGGGCCATGTGCCAGTTCCAGCCCCGCCTGGGACCATGTATCCTCACCTGTAAAATGGGGTAACAACACGCCTGCCTCAGGGTGTCACTGCAAGGAAGCAAGTCAGCACACGGTGAGCACAGGGAACAGGCCCAGCCTGGAGCTGCACCGTGTCAAACTCAACGGGGGCTGGAGGCCAAGAGCAGAGATCCCTCCCAAGCACAACAGTGCTCAAACACCAGAGGCTGGGCACCAGCAGGCGGACCAGAAAGAAGACACCCCTTGGCCAGAAACCAAGGCAGTGGGCTCAGAGCACCTGCCCAGAGCGACGCCCTGCGGTCGGCTCTCTGGCAAGCGGCTGCCGGACCCTCTCACACGTGGCTTCTACCTAAGAGACAACACAGGCGCCAGGTTAGCTTTACCTCATGTAGGTGTTTAAGACCCACGTCAAGAGGCTCACGATCTCATTGGCTTCCAGGTCTTCCGACGCGAGGTCCTGCATCCGCGTGCTCAGGGCTTGGTGGTACATGTTCAGGAGGTTCTTAAAGATCTCATAGTGGGGAGGAAAGCACTGAACCATCAGGTTTTTGGCGACAATGAGGTCATCCAGGACATACTTCCTTATAATTTCCAGGTGGCGGACGAGCCACATCTTGTCAGACTCCCTGGTGTCTGCCTGTGTGCCCTCAATTCTGGTGGTCACAGTCCTCTCCAAGATGGTGAACATTTTCTCCTTCCAATTCTTGGGCCTCCCAGGAGGAACAAAGCCAGTCTGCTTTTTCCGGTCAAGTATACGCCTGTCGATTTTCTCTTCCCTTTCAATGATCCTGACAACTGAGACCAGCAAGGTGGGGTCACGGCGGACAGTGACCAGTGACCTCTGCAGCACCATCCAAAGCTGCTTAGCCAGCTCATCAGAGAGCCCCTGCGTGCTGCCAAAGTAGCCATGGATGAGGGTCATGTCACGCGTGTTCCCACTGTCCATGCGGTACTGCTCGTACATCAGCCCGTCCCGGGAGCACTCCAGGTCCATCAGCTTCCGGTGGGCTTGCAGGAGCGCCCCTTGTTCAATTAGGTCCTGGGTCTCCCTCACGATCTCAGGCACTAGGGAGAAGGCACAAGACACAACATAAACAACCACCACCGCATAAAAGGCTGCCTGCATGCGGCGTTCTGGGAACACAGCAGAGCAGGAAGCCACCTCTCCCTAGCTAACAACAACTGCAATGGCAGGATGTGTCTGAGGTAACTATCTTTGGAACTCTGGAGCCTATTGAAGGCATAAATGGTAAACTGTGGTTAATTGTGGTCATTTGCAGCTCTCAGCTGGGCAGTGGCTACCCAGGCCCCACCTCCCGCCCCACAGGCAGCTGTGCATGTGCTGATGTGTTCCTAGAGCTGCCTGCACACAGCCTGCAGCCTGGCTGGGCAAAAAGAACCCTGTCCTCCACACTGGAGATCTGTACTCAGACCACTGACTGCTGCTTCTGACCACAGAGGTGCGAAGAGTTAAGCGGCCACTGTTGCATCTTTTCCTGTTCACAGGCCCCTCCTCGCCCCCACACAGCTCCAGGGAATTTAAAGGGCCAATGTCTTCACCACCCCCTTCATCTGTTCCCCTTTTTGAATGCCAGATATTTATGAATAAAGACATTCAAAAGTAACTGCATTTATAGGAAAAATTCGGAAGTGGCCAATGCATGCCCAGGCAAAGGAATAGGCTCAGAAAAGACTTGAGACGACCTTGAAGTTCACACCTCAGGCTGTGCCTTGGCACAGAGAGCCTACAACGACCAAAAACAAGAATCATCAACCTGGGAAGGGGAAATAATCTGATTTCCAGAGTTATCACATTATTCGATTCAAGTGTCCATTTTTCAACAACAAAAACATCATAAGGCACACAAAGAAAGAAGAAAGTATGGCCCATTCAAAGGAAAACATAAGAAACTGTCCCTGTAAAAGATCTGATGGCAGATCTACTAGAAAAAGACTTCAAAACAACGATTTAAAGATGCGTAAGGAACTTAAAGATGTGAAGAAACGCGTATGAGCAAAATGGAAATACCAATAATGGGACAGAAAATCCAAAAGGAAACCAAAAAGAAAATATGAAGCTGAAAAGCACAATAAATGAAATGAAAAACTCACTAAAGGGATTCAAAGGCAGATCTGCACAGGTGCAAGAAAGAATCAGTGAATGTGAAGACAGGGCAATGGGAAATATCAAATATCAGGAACAGAAAGAAAAAAGATTGAAGAAAAGTGAACACAGCCTCAGGGACCTTGTGGACATCATCAAGCAGGCCAACATATGCTTAGTGGGACTTTTAGAAGGAGAAGAGAGAAATGGGCAAGACATTATTTGAAGAAATAATAGGTGAAAACTCCCCACATTTGATGAAAGACATGAATATGAAGATCCAAGAAGCTCAATGACCTCCAAGTAAGAGGAACTCAGAGGTCCACACTAAGATACAATTTAATCAAACTTTTGAAAGAATTTTGAAAGCAGCATCTTGTCAGAAACAAGGGCTCCTAAATAAGATTATGAGCAGATCAGATTTCTCACCAGAAACTTTGGAGGCCAGAGGCAGTGGGATGACATATCAAAGTGCTAAAAGAAAAATACTGTCAACCAAGAACCTTAAATCTAGCAAAACTGTCATTCAAAAGTGACAGCAATATTAAGACATCCCCAGATAAACAAAAGCTGAAAAGCTTGTTACCACAAGATCTGCCCTGCAAGAAATGCTTAGAGTCCCACTAGTTGAGAAGAAAGAGTGCTAGAGAGCAACTGAAAGCCACGTGGAGAAGCAAAGTCCTCAAAAAAGGTAAATTCACGGACAATCATAAAATCTAGTATTATTAACACTTCAGTTTTTAACTCATCACTCTGTTTTCTACGTGACTTAAGAGACTAATATTTTTTCTGGTTAAAAGGGACAAATAAAAACGAAACTAATACATTAAAAAATAGTCTAAAAGCTACTAATACTGTAACTTTGGATTCTAACTCTACATTGTTTTCTACCTAATTTTTAAAAATGAATGCATTATAAAACAATTATTAGTCTATGATTTTGGACACGCGACATATAAAGATGTAATTTTGTGAAATGAACAACCCAAAGGGAGTGGAGATGAAGCCATACAGGGACAGTTTTTGTGTGTTATTGAAGTTAAGTTGATATAAATTCAAACTGAAGTGAGATAATGTTAGATGTTAAGTGTAATCTTTATGGCAGGCACAAAGAAAACAGCTATAGAATATACACAAAAGAAACAAGAAAGGAATTAAAATGTTTACTACCAAAATAATCAAAAGCACAAAAAAATGCAGAAATAAGAGACAAAAATGTTATATGGCATATAGAAAACAAACAGCAAAATGACAGAAGTCCCTTCTTATCAGTAATCACTTAAATGTAAGCTCTTCCATCAAAAGAGGTAGGCAAAATTAATTAAAATCTTCAATCAAAAGAGGTGGACAAAATAGATTTCAAAAATAAAACATGATTCAACTCTATGTGTTCACCAGAGACGGACCTTAGAGCCCAAGACACAAATAGGTTGGAAGTAAAAGGATGGAAAAAGATATTCCATATAAATAATAACCAAAAGAGAACAGGAGTGGTTATACTAATAAATATGAAATATACTTTAAATTTTAAAAAAAACTAGTCACAAAGAAGGCCATAATGTATTAATAGAAGGTTCAGCAAGAAGATGTAACAATTATAAATATTTCTGCATTCACTAACAGACCATCAAAATACATGAAGCAAGAATGGATAGAACTGAAGGGAGAAACATTCAGTTCTGTAATAGTCGGAGGCTTCAATATCTCTCTCTCAATAATGGACAGAACAAGCAGACAGAAGCTAAACAAGGAAAGAGAGGACTTGAACAATGCAACCAACCAACCAGACTGAACAGACACAGGAAGAACACCCAACAACAGAACATACGCTATTCTCACGTGCACATGGGACAGTCTTCAGGAAGGACCACGGATTAGGCCTCAAATTAAGACTCAGGTTTTTAAAAGATAAATATCATACAAAGTATCTTCTCCAAACTCAACAGATGATGTTAGAAATCAGTATCAGAAGGAAAACTGTAAAATTCACCAATTGGTGGAAATTAAACAACATACTCTTAAACAATTAATGGGGCAAAAAAGGAAACACAAGGGACTTTTTTTTTTTTTTTTTTTTGAGATGAAGTCTCGCTCTTGTGTCCCTGGCTGGAGTGCAGTGGTGCAATCTCGGCTCACTGCGACCTCTGCCTCCTGGGTTCAAGCAATTCTCCTGCCTCAGCCTCCTGAGTAGCTGGGATTACAGGTGCCTGCCATCACGCCCGGCTAATTTTTATATTTTTAGTAGAGACAGAGTTTCACCATGTGGGCCAGGCTGGTCTCAAACTCCTGACCTCAGGTGATCCGCCCGCCTCGGCCTTCCAAAGTGCTGGGATGACAGGCGTGAGCCACCGTGCCCGGCCATAAGGGATACTTTTAAAAACTTAGAGAAGAATGAAAATGCAGACAAATCAAAAACCTCGCACACTCATTGTGGAAAGCTGTGAAATGCTGCAGCCACCGGAGGAAACAGTCTGGCAGCTGCTCAAAGATTTAAACATAAATTACCACACGGTCCAGCAATTACACTTGTGTGTATATACCAGAAGGAAATAAAAGTAAAATATCTGTACCCCCATGTTCACTACAGCATTATTCACAATAGCTAAAACGTGGAAGCAATTCTAATGTCCACCAACAGACAAACGGATAAGCAAAATGTGGTCCATCCATACAATGGAATATTATTCGGCCTTAAAAGTGAAGAAAATTCTACAACCCTACAGCATGGAAGACCCCTGAGGACATCATGCTGAGTGAAATAAGCATGTCACAGAAAGACAGACAATGTGTGATGCCACTTCTATGAGGTCTTCAGAGTCATCCAATTCACAGAGACAGAAGGCAGAACGGTGGGGACCAGGAGCTGGGGCGGAGGGTGCGAAGTCAGTGTTTAATGGGTACAGATTTTCATGTCTGCAAGATGAAAAGAGTTCTGAAGATGGATGTGGCAATGGTTGCATAACAATGTGAATGTTCTTAATAGTCCCCAACTGTACACTTAAAAATGGTTAAGATGGCAAACTGTATATGCGCATTTTAGTACAAGAAAAAATGGGGAGGGGAGCTGTGTACACAGCATTGCTGAGTTATAGGCAATGAGACAAGTCTGAAGGGAACCAAACCACATCTTCTCAATGAAAATTTATCCGTGACAAAAAACATGCACACTGCGCAGGATCATTTGTTCACCAAGGAAAGGAAATTGTTTTCAACTGCTGTGGATAAACTAATTCCAGTAATGCACCTTTTTGTTCATTAGGCATTAGTTTAAAAGACCAGAAGGAAATGTAGCCAGCCAATGCGAAATAAGAGGAAATTAACTAGAAAGGTGCCAGCTGAGCATCGCCAAGGCGACTCCATCGAGAGGACTTTGTTCCAGTTCCAGGTGGTCCACAGTCACCAAGAAGAGCTGCTTTCTGAGTTGGCAGCACTGTGGCATTTGTGTTGGGCATCTGCTTTCTGAGTTGGCAGCACTGTGGCATTTGTGTTGGGCATCTGCTTTCTGAGTTGGCAGCACTGTGGCATTTGTGTTGGGCATGCACAAAGAGACATGGACCGCAGCCACACATGTGACCCTACGGATCATGCCCTGGAAGGGCACACACAAAGCAACGGGACGAGATGCTCGGCAATGCTGCAGCCGCAAGCACAAGAGGAGGGCAGAGAGGACAGAGTGGACAGGACACGGGTTACCAAGGTGCACTGTGGGCAGTTGGGGAGAACCGCACCAATTCACACGTGGCCTCAGGAGCTGAGCAGCATCACAGACGATGCAGCACAGCCAGTGTGGAGGGTGAGCTGGGGCACGTGACGGCTGGGGACGGGGAAGTGTCATGCAGACATCAGGGCAGAGACGTTTGGAAGAGGAACAGGAAGAACTTGCCAAGAGGCCAGAAACAGGAACAAAGAAAGGGAAGGAATCAGACCCTGCCAAGGCTTCTGAGCTGGGGACTTGAAGGATGCTGCTGACCTTGACACAGAGCGGGAACCAAGGGGAGGGACGAGGCTGTGGAAGCAGCTCCCGTCACAGCAAGCAGGGGGAGACTCTGTGAACACACATGCTGGGAGCCACCACCCAGGGCCAGCTGGCACCGTTCAGGGACAGGCTGCAGGGCCCTTGGCATCCTTTTAACTGAGGCATTCAGGGAGAAGACTGAAAGGGTTACTCCCCCACGGTGCTCAGCCCCGCCTCTGCCCTGGCCTGTGCACACATGCTTCTCCTCCCGCCTGGGAGCTGCTGCTCGCCTCAACCCTTCTGCTCTGGGATCTGCTTGCTCTGTCCCATGCGCAGGGCGGCTTCTCCTGCAGCTCCTTTTAAGCATAGGCCGTGGCATCTTCGTTCTTCTGCACTCACAGAGTCTAACAGCCACATCGCAGGCAAGGGAATCCCTCCACACTGCGTTTGCTGGGCAACCCGCTTCTGGGCCTCTGTCCTGACACTGAACTACAAGCCTTCTCCTAGCCTTTACATGCTCAGCTGATCACTTCCATCCACATTCAAAAAAGACGCTGAGCAGACAAGAATCACACTTACCGTCTACAGTCTACAGTGCGGGCTGCAAAGCCACCGCACACAGAGCACTCAGTGAGTCATGCAGAGACAGTGTGAGCGTGGGCAAGTGCCTCGAGCGTCTGGCTGGTACCTGAGAAGATGTTCTTGAGGTTCTCCACGGCTGCGGCGAGCTGGCTGTGCTGCACCACGGCATCTTTGACGTCCTTGAGGCTCTCGATGGTGTTGATGCTCTGCCTCCAGTCCTTGCTAACGTCTGCCAGTGACTGCTGGATGTCTTTGACGTCATTCAGGGCATTGTGGAGCTGGCTGAGGCCTGTGCGCACCCCGTCCAACTGTGACTGGATGGCGGCCTAAAGAGAGACGCCACACGGGTGAGCAGAGCCAGTGACAGCCATGTGCTGCCTCCTGAAGAACAAATCTTCCCCAGGAGGGTCAAGTTCAGGAAAGAGCCACTGAGTAGCAGGAAATAGTCAATACCCAGAAAAGAAAAGAAAATTAACAAAGATTTAATTGATTCACAATGTAACTTTTTTTTTCATTGCTGCCTGGGAACAGAACAATGATGCATTTTAAAGCCTTGATGAGAAAACGTCAGGACACTTCTCATCTAGCCTTACAACTGGTGATACTGGACACTACCACGGATCTGCCCTGGGCCATGGCCTGCTATGGTACCTTCAGAAGGATGTCACCCATGCTCTCCCAGGCATCTTAGTTTCCTAAAATGTCTTATCTAGGCAGAGAGAACAGTCAGGACTTCACTGGCTTGGGGCACTGGAGTTCCTGCTGTTCAGCCAGGACCACATTTGGCCCCAGGACGGCTGACCCACAGGACAGAATCGGCACCTGAGCTTCAGATCCGCTGTCTGTTAAAAGTGAGTTAAAACAATCTGAACAAAATGCCCTCTAGTCGTGCTCTGTAGAAGAGCTTTAAATAAGACGACTTCTCCTTCCTCCAGTATTATTTAAAAACTTAATAGACACTTTCAGGGTGTTGTTTTTGTTTCTGTGGTTTTTGTTTGTTTGTTTGTTTGTTTGAGACAGAGTCTCTGTTGCCCAGGCTGCAATGCAATGGCATGATCTCGGCTCACTGCAACCTCTGCCTCCTGGGTTCAAGCGATTCTCCTGCCTCAGCCTCCCAAGTAGCTGGGATTACAGGCATCCACCATCATGCCTGGCTAATTTTTGTATTTTCGTAGAGACAGGGTTTCACCATGTTGACCAGGCTGGTCTTGAACTCCTGGCCTCAGGTGATCCGCCTGCCTCGGCCTCCCAAAGGTGCTGGGATTATAGGCATGAGCCACCGCACCTGGCCTCAGGGTGTTGAAAAGGTTGTTCCTTTGGTGTTTTCACCATTCCCACTGTCTTCTAAGCAAAGCTACTGAGTGGTAATACACTGCTGAAAGTAACTGCTCAAGAAAGTGCAGCTCTGCCTCCTTGCATATTACCATAAAGGCTAGTTTAGCAAAATCATCATGGTGATGTCAAACAAGAACCTGAAGCCCAAGACAGATCCTGGGAGTGGGGCAGGTGGCCTCACCTTCAATCTGGCCTCCACGGAGGCCTTCTTCCGCGCTTCTCTCCTGCGATACTGCTCCACCTTGTCCAGCTGGTCTGGGCGCTGGAGCATCCCAGCAACCCTTTGCACTGCTGTCGCAACGGCCTCCCGGTCTGTCTCCTTCATGGTGAAAATGCTGGTGGAATCCTCTCACTGTTCATGCTAGGGGTGTTCTCTGTGCACTGCAGGAGTTGTTAGGATGGTAGAAACGTTAGGTACAAAACCTCTCCCAAACAGGTGATCACAGAGGAGCTACAAGGAGAGCATCTGAGATCACTAATCCAGGAAACCTCAAAGAAAGCTGAACTAGGATGAAGAGCTCCTTGGTAAGATAAACAAACCTTCGTAACACAAACATGGAGAAGTTATACCTTTAAGGGGAAAGCAGGGGTGTTTCACAGGCATGAGAGACACGGACATTTGGAAGATTCTAGACCACCCACCATGTAGATGTCAGCCTCCAAGGCACATCTCTCCCCAAGACAGGGCTGGTTTCTCATTTCGGGAGCTTCCCCCAGCACCTTGGCCAGGCCTGTGGGCAGCTGCGCCAGGACCCTCAGTGAAGACAAATACAGCGCAGACATCTCCCCTGACGAGGTACCACAGCTGGAGGCCCAGCACAAGCCCCACGATTCCCTATAAAAGTCACTGTTGTCAGCCGGGCCCGGTGGCTCACGCCTGTAATCCCAGCACTTTGGGAGGCCGAGGCGGGTGGATCACGAGGTCAGGAGATCGAGACCATCCTGGCTAACATGGTGAAACCCTGTATCTACTAAAAATACAAAAAAAAAATTAGCTGGGCATGTTGGTGGGTGCCTGTAGTCCCAGCTACTTGGGAGGCTGAGGCAGGAGAATGGCGTGAACCCGGGAGGCGGAGCTTGCAGTCAGCAGAGATCACACCACTGCACTCCAGCCTGGGTGACAGAGCGAGACTCCGTCTCAAAAAAAAAAAAAAAAAGAAAAAGTCATTACTGTCTTGGGTATCCAAAACCCCATTTCCCCCTTTTTTAACTGCCCTAGAAAACATCATGCTTCCCTCCTTTATGCAGGTCCCGTGCAGACCACAGATGCTCAGATGCCAGGCAAGCCTGCCTTCCATGGTCCCTCCACCATCGTCCTCCTCGGGGAGCATCTGGTCAATGTGGGAATCCGATACACCTGTTCCCCTTGACTTCAGCTGTCTGATTTTCATCTTCATGAATATTAAAAAGATTCACCTTCTCCTGGAATATTTCATTCTCCATGCCCACATGCTTTCAGACACCTCTCTTCTCCTTTTTCATCTGGACCTACATTGCAACCTTTCCTTTCTCTTTATTTTCTGATTATGAAATTAGGCACACCAACGTAGAAAATCTGGACAGGACAAAAATACAAAGATGCCAGAGGCAACTCCCCTTAAATCCCATCATCTATGGTCAACTCCTCTTAAATCTTGCTACCCAGAGGCAACTTCCCTTAAATCCCGACACTCAGGGGCAACTCCTCTTAAATCCCACAATCCAGGGACAACTTCCCTTAAATCCCACCACTCAGGGGTAACCCCCCTATATCCCACCACTCAGGGGTAACCCCCCTATATCCCACCACTCAGGGGCAACTCCCCTTAAATCCCGACACTCTGGGGCAACTCCCTCCAACAGGGCTTGTTTCCTTCCAGTTTTTTCCCTTTGGGTTTCTTTTAAAGCTAAGATTCCACTGCTTATATGACCTTGTAGGTGCACACTTTTGTTTTCTTATTTTGTTTGGACATTATTATCAGCATTTCCATTGACATTAAAGCCTGTATGATTTTGATTATAGGGCTGGATAATAACCCAAGAAGTAGACCCCCAGCCACTCTGCTGGTGCACACAGTGAGGTGACTGCGCCCATCTTAAGGCTGGAGTGAAGTCTGACACGCTGTGGGTGGAAGCCAAGGCGATGTGAGTGGAGAGCTATGAAGCAGAGTTCGCCTTGGAGTCAGAACAAAGCTACTCACGTGGAAAAGGGAAAATCTGGAGTTAAAAAACACACCGCAGAGGCTTCCATCCCAGCCTGAAGACTAAAGATTTTGGGTCACAGAAGCCAAAGAGGAACTCAGAGACCATAACAGAGACCCAGGTCCAGCCCCTACCAGGCCTTTCTGACTGCCTTCCCCTGGCGCTGGCTCCACTGTGAGCCTCTCCACCGAGCGGGGGGACACCCTACTGAGGGGAACATCAGCACCCAGAGGGACACCTACGCCAGGAAGACACCTCTGCCGGGCAGACACCTCCGCCAGGAGGGACACTCACCGGGGGGACGCCTGCGCCGAGGGGAACACCTGTGCTGGGGGGCACCTCACGGAGGGGACACCTCCGCTGGAGGGACACCTGCACCTTGGAGGACACCTGCACCTTGGAGGACACCTGCGCCAGGAAGGACGCTTGTGCCCAGAAGGACACCTGCTCCGAGGAGGGACACCTGGCCCGAGAGGGGACACCTGTGCCAGGAAGAATAACTGCGCCTGGGGGGGGGGGGCACCGTCAAGGGGACACCTGCACCAGGAAGGACACTTGTGCCTGGAGGGACATCTGCCCCAAGGAGGAACACCTGCTCCGAGGGGGTACACCTGTGCCAGGAAGGACACCTGCGCCTGGGGCGTGGGGGAAGACACCGTTAAGAAGACACCTGCACCAGGAAGGACACTTGTGCCTGTGGGGACACATGTGCCGAGGGGACGGACACCTGCGCCTGGGGGGGACACATGTGCCAGGGAGGACACCTGCGCCGAGAGGACACCTGCGCCGAGGACACTCGCACGAGCGGGATACTCCACGGGGTCCGGAACGGCCTCCCCGCCCTCCAGGTCCCGGTCTGGCCTCCCCCTACGCGCCCCCGCGGAAGCCAGAGACAGGGAGAGCAAGGATGAAAGACAGCGACCACCGCCCAAGGACCCGCCGGCCGTCAGGACCTGCCACCGACTCACCCTCTACGGCTACGCCGCCGCCGCCTCCGGGGTCCCGGCCGGAAGTGGACAGCGCGCGGGCACTTCCGCTTCCGGCAACGGCGCCGGAAGCACGGGTCCGGGCCCTCCCGCAAGGCGGGTACTAGTCTCCCGGCCGAGCGACTTCAGCTCGGGGACCTGCCTCATGGCCGCTCCCCAGCAGGACAGGGTAACCGCCGGGGTGGGGGGCTCCTTGTCCGTCCCGGCCCCCCCAACTCAGGCCCTCTCGCTGCCCCCGGCGACCACCGCGTGCGCCCTTCCCCAGGGCCGGCGCAGTCCTGGACGCCTCCGCCGAGCGTGACTGCCTGCATTTTCTCTCCTTTCCCTTCGCAACCTCCGGAGAGAAGACAGCCCCAGAGCCGCTGTCTCCATCCTCTGCCGATGCCTGATGTCTTTATGTTGGCCTCGTCGTCCGCACTGCAGTGTGGCGGGGGCGACCCTCGTTTCCCGCGGACTGAGGTGGGCGCCGGGCATTCAGTGAATGAAGAAACGAAAGCGGGGAAGGTTGGGAATCAAACGTCTGTCATACCTGCCACCAGCAGAGAAGCGGCTTTGGGTACCTCCTGGACCCAAACACGAACTCAGCCCCTCTAGGAGCGCAGTCATTGGCACCCACGTGGGAACAATGCCGTGGGATGGGTGGTCACGGGATGTTTCCGGGGCCCCTCAGAGGCCTAGCAGCGCAGGTCTTGGAGAATGAATGTGGGTCACTGGGCCGCGGCTGCAGAGGGCCGGTCCTGAGTCGCTGCCTGGAGGAGAGGCCCATGGCCAGCACTTGGCTTCACCTGGAGGAAGAAGCACGTGCTAAACCACCAGCGTTCAGGGTTTGTCTGTTTGATAAAGGATGCTGGCCTTGACACACCAACTGACAAGAAAGTCTTTCACAGGCTGGAGCTGCTAGGTTGTGCCCCTGACCCCTCCTGAAAATTAGCCGCACAAAAGGAAGGGTCTGGAAGGTGGCAGGGAAGCCAGCAGAGACGAGGGAAGTGGCAGCAGCATGGGGCAGGGCACACAGGAAGGAGATGGAGCTTGCGGGGGCCCCCACTGCGACTCCGACAGGGAACCCTGCCCCGTGCCCTGCTGATGTTGACACTGACCCCGGCTCTATTATTTCAGTTTTTCCTTGTAATTTCTGAAAATCTAGCAACAAGTTGAGCAATGGAAAAAAGTAAAGAAAAAGTTAAAATTATGTTAGAAATTATGACTAAAGAAATTTTGAAACTAATGAAAAAAAATTGCCAAAATTACCAAAGCTTTTAGGACTCTTCAAAATATAGTAACATTGAGTATTATGAACTAAAGACTCATACTATTAGATCAATGTCTGGTAGTGAATTTGGATGGAGGACTGTCTAGTAACTTCTTAACAAAACATTGATTAAAAGTCTTTCGCGGCAGGGCGCTGTGGCTTACGCCTGTAATCCCAGCACTTTGGGCCGAGGCGGGCGGATCACGAGGTCAGGAGATCGAGACCATCCTGGCTAACATGGTGAAACCCCGTCTCTACTAAAAAAAATACAAAAAACTAGCCAGGCGTTGTGGTGGGCCCCTGTAGTCCCAGCTACTCGGGAGGCTGAGGCAGGAGAATGGCGTGAACTCGGGAGGCGGAGCTTGCAGTGAGCCGAGATCGCGCCACTGTACTCCAGCCTGGGCAACAGAGCAAGACTCCATCTCAAAAAAAAAAAAAAAGGAAAAGAAAAAAAAAAGGTATTTCTTGGCTGGGCGCAGTGGCTGCTACCTGTAATCGCAAGACTTTGGGAGGCTGAGATGGGCAGATTCCTTGAGCCCAGGAGTTTCAGACCAGCCTGGGCAACATGGTCTTTTTGGTAGGAACCCCATCTCTACCAAAAAAAACACAAAAATTAGCCAGGCATGGTGGTGCATGCCTGTAATCTCAGCTCCCTGGGAGGCTGAGGCAGGAGAATGGCTCGAACCCAGGAGGCGGAGGTTGCAGTGAGCTGAGATGGCACCACTGCACTCCAGCCTGGGTGACAGAGTGAGAATCTGTCTCAAAAAAAAAAAAGGTTTGTTGACTTCTGTTTTTGGCAGACCATGTTCCGTGAACACCCAGGAGCACTGCTGAGTGCAAGCATCACGTCGATTGCACAGCTGGATTCACGAACAGGCAAGGACGTGACCAGGGACAAATGTGGGAAGGGGAGAGGACGCGAATCAGAAGCAGAGATGCTTGCCGTCCTAGAGCAGGCAGGTGGGTGGGTAGGGTTCGAGTTCTGCGGCCCAGGGGTTGGGTTTTACACTGAAGCAGGACAGATGATGAAGCTAAGGCTCCCAGCAGGCGGGAGGTGGACGGAGACTCCCATGTGAAGCACAGATGTGCAAGGGGATGCATCCTCAGTGAAAGGGTGGACTAGCAAAACAGCAACAGCCTGGAGACTGTTCCTAAACTCTGACCTCGGCGGAAGCCAACCCAGGGGTCATTGCTAGCAGGATCCTCCTCCACCTTGACAGGAGCAAACTCGAGGGGGAGGGAGGGGAGGGCACTGAAGCGCCCACAGTCTTGGCCCTGCTCTGGGAGAATAGAGACCGTGCTTAGCTCCTGCTTAGACCTTGTTAAATGCCCACATTAAGGTTAGCCACTACAGAAATAGAAACAGGAAGAGAGAAGATGCAGGCAACACCACAGATAACGTAGGCAAGGAGAAGATGAGGAGGACCCTGTGTTCAAATGTGTCAGTAATGAGAACATAAGTAAGTGGATTAGAAGCAGTGAAACATTCATAGGCGAACATCTAAAGCATCAAGAAACAACGATTAGAACTGGAGGCTTTTCACACGTGGGTCAGCAAGGCCTGAGAAGCTGGTATGGGGATATGAATATCAAACAACATGGGTTTTTGGTCAAAAGCCACTGTCGAAGATAGTTATTTTCCTAAGACGCAAAATGCATAAGCCATAAAGAACAAAATAGAAAAGTTGCTATACTAAAATTTTAAACTCTTGTGGGATATAATTTTTAAATCCTTAAGTGAAAAGCCAAGCCACAGACTGAGGGAAAACATTGTCAACATCTGTAACTGATGAGAAAATTGCTATCTAGAATGAAAACAACTGCAAATTAATCTTAAAGGGCAAACGAGTGCAGCAAGAAACGAGTAAAGGACAAGAGCCATTGGCTCCGGGGAATAAGCTGCTTCCCTCGGCCTTCAGGGAGACCTTGTCCCCACACCCTCCCCACGGGGCCCTCCTGAAGCCTCTGAGCCATGACTAGGGCGTCTCTACCCAGGCCCTGCTCTGTTGTCACCCAGACCTCCCTGCGGCCCTGCGGCCTCCCCCACTCACTGTTCAGCTCTAGCTGTCCATCCCCAACCCCACCTCTGTGCACCTGCAAAGCACTGGTCCCCTCCATGCCTCGCAGAGTTTACAGGGTTCTCATGGTCACGTTCAGCTGCCTGCACCCCTTCCCCCTGCACACGCGCACAGACCGCACACCACACGTGTAGACGCCAGCTCTGGGACAGCACCGATGTCTGCACTGTTTTCTCTTGAATGCGTCCCCAGCACTGGTGCAGGGCCTGATACTCAACAGGGACTAAAAAAATGCCGAATGAATAAGCAAAATGCACATAAAACAGCTGCCATTTCATCCCTTCAGAAGCCCAAGACTGAAAAAGTCTGTCCACACAGGTGCCAGTGTGGGGTGAGGATGGGATCCCAGGAGGTGTGGCTGGTAGAAGGGAGGCCAAGTGGGTGCAGCCCCTCTGGAGGACGCTGGGCAGTGCCTGGTGAGATGAAATTGTGTGCGTCCAGCCGGGCGTGGTGGCTCACATCTGTAATTCCAGCATTTTGGGAGGCCGAGGTAGGCTGATCACGTGAGGCCAGGAGTTTTAGACCAGCCAGGCCAACGTGGTGAAACCCAGCCTCTACTAAAAATACAAAAATTAGCTGGGCGTGGTGGTGGATGCCTGAAGTCCCAGCTACTCTGGAGGCTGAGGTGGGAGAATCACTTCAACCTGAGAAGTGGAGGCTGCAGTGAGCTGAGACTGCACCACTGCACTCCAGCCTAGGCAGCAGAGTGAGACTCCGTCTCAAAAAAAAAAAAGAAAAGAAAAAAGAAAAGAATTGTACGCGTCCCAACTCCACACAGGCGCATCAGCAGAAGCCAGACTGGGGGTGAGGAGTGAAAATGTGGCAACTCCATCTGCCTGAGGCCACAGAGGAGAGGGCGTGGGGGGCAGGGTGGGCCAAGGTGTGGGGCCACAGATGGGAGGGCTGGCCTGGTCCCCAGGAAGGACACGGGAGTCTTACATCAGCGACCAGGATGGGTTTGCTGATGGGCTGCAGGGTGCGAAGGAGGCCTGGCAGGGGCTGCACAGGCTCTAAAGATGCCTGAAAGGAAACAAAAGCACAGCTCCCTGGGCCTTGGACTGCCGTTTGTGCTTAAGGAGACCCCAGCACTTTTTCTGATGGCATTGAGGGGTCTGGCCACAATCTGCCTGGGCCCTTGCCCCTTCCCATGGGCTTGTCATGCAGGCCCTGTGCCAGGCAGGGTGGACCCCGCATGGCCTCGGACCCACAGTGCCCTCAGCTCTACCCTCCTTGCTTCTTACAGGACGGGTCAGGTCTGGGACGTCCTGAGAGCACCTGGGAGGGGCCCTGACCTTCAGTGACAGGGGAGGGGGGCCTAGACCCTCTCTAGATGCAGTGCCACTGGTCAGGAGCAGGGAGATGGCAGGCATTTTCTCATCGTCCATGAGGCTTGCAGCTCTAGAGTTTTTATTTTTATTGCTGCCTTATATTTAGCGATGAAAGGCTGTCTTAGAATGTAGATTAACCAGCACACTCTTTAAAGGAAATAAAGTGACTTTGGGAAATCACGCCGACTTTTGCAGACATTTAAATTTTTGTTAAACATGTACTAGCATGTCATGTATTTTACATCAGTATTGCAAATTTAATACAAACCACAGTACAAAAAAATTTGAAAGCTTCCTAAAGGCACTGAGAAAGCAGTAGAGAAAGTTGCATTTATAGTGCATAAGTTTTAAAAATTCAACAAGTTGGTCTAGATATTGAAAACTTTTTTCTTCCAGTAGAAACTACAAAAATATAAGTTGTATTGATCTTCTCCCTTCCATCCCATTCCCACCTTATATTTGACTTTAATACTTTTTCAGCTATATAGGGAAAAGCTACATAAACAGAAAAACATGAACCTGTAATTAGTGCTAACAATGACATTTTAGAGAGAAGTGGTACATCCACACCTTCTATGTTCCATAGTCTTCCCCACTGTTTTCCAAGAGGGTTGTGGCTATAAAATAACAAAAGTGCTGACTTGGGGAGTTTTTGTTGCCATTGAGGAAGGGATGTCAGACACCTCGCTGACCCCAGGCTCTCAGGGCCGCAGCCTCATGTGGGGTCCCGGGGACACCACAAAACCGGCAGAGCCGACACCCATGTGCTGAGTGCAGCGTCAACACAGCATGGCCTGCCTGGCAGCAACCCACCACTCAATCTGGCACCTGTCACCAGGAGGGCCTTGGGCGGGGGCTGGTACCTGTCACCAGGAGGGCCTTGGGCAGGGGCGCATCTAAAGGTCTGGGAGGCTGCAGGGCAGGACATGGTGAAGAAGCCTCCTGGGCAGGGGCTGCCGTCTGTGCTTAAGGAGGCCCCAGTGCTCCTTTGATGGCACTGAAGGGCCTGGCTACAATCGCAAACACGCAGCCACGTCTCTGATTCGATCTTTGGGGTCTGGTGTTTTTCCCAGTGACAGCCGTTGGCTCCAGGACACTCGAGACCTGTGATACACAAGACTCTCGGTCACTGAGCTCCCTGCCCTGCTCGGCCCCGAGACTGGAAGAGCAGCTGCCACGCTTGGGACCCAGGCAGCGCCCAGGCTGAAGGGAGCTGCTGAGGGCTCAGCTCCAGGACACAGGATGTGGCTGGCCCTCAGGACAGGGAACTCCAAGAGTGGAACATGCATGTTGATCAAGACTTTTTCAGGGATACAGCAGATCTGATTTTTAATTATTTTTTGTAGAGACACGTTCTTCCTATGTTGCCCAGGCTGGTCTTGAACTCCTGGGCTTAAGCGATCCTCCTACCTTTACTCCCAAAGTGCTGGGATTATAGGCATAAGCCACTGCACCTGGCCTGCAGGTCTAATTATTAAGGGACTTTCCATGATCAGCAAAGGAGCCGGGCACTCAGAATAGGAAGGAAGTGGGAAGCTTCTGAAATGCCATCCTGGTCTTAAATCCATAAATGCCCAGAGGCCAGAAGTGTGCCATGCTCAGCTTGAGAAATGAATAAAGAGGGGCTCTGTGCCAGTGTCGGGCCAAAGTGGGAAGTAGGGGCCAGTCCTCAGGTCCTGGTCTTCATAGGTGCCTGCTCTCCACAGGTGACTGACCCTTAGGTGGCTGGTCACCCCATGGCTGGTGTAGCTCTGTCCCCATCATGAGTTTAGGCATCAGATAAGGGGCAGATGGCAGTGGAAGTCCATGAGCACATCTCACACCCACGACAGCACAGCACAGAGGTCACCTTTTGAAAGGCGCCCCCAGGCTAAGCAGAGAGTGAGTGCCCCCTCGGCAGGGCTTGGGGGTCACAGGAGGCCACGATGGATCGTGACTCTGGGCTCAGATGGTTGGCTGTTCTCTTCCAGTTCTGAGAGGAGATCCTTGTCCCTGTCCCTGCCACGTGGGGGCAAACTGTCCAAGAACCAGGCCACTGAGAGGTGCAGGCACCTGGCATTGGGCAGAAGACCCAGTCCTGCCAACCAAACCTGGGTTTTGACAAAGTAAAGGTGCATTTAACAAATGGCTCCAGCATTAAACCAGGGTCTAAGTAAGCAATGACACCTCAAAGCCACTGACAACAGAGAGGGCGTCCACACGGGAGGCAGAATGCACAGTGCGATGGGGTGGTGGGTCCCTCGCCCATGGGCTCCCACGGCTCCTGCCACTCCCAGTGGAGCTGACGTCACGGCGCCGACGCCCTGTCCCTGAGGGGCCTTCCCGCCCCCGCACAGGTGGGCCCAGCTGCAGCCACACCCCAGGGCCTCACTGCCTGGCTTCCTCTTGCTTGGGGTGACTTCTACACCCTGATCTGATGCCTGCACCATCCGGGTGGGGTTCCAGGCCACACCGTGGAAGAAGCCTGAACTGCACCATCAGCTGTAAGTTATCTCGGGTTGGTGGATTGGTGACCTTCACTTTCTGACTTATGCTTTTGTATCCAAATTTCCCACTCTCAGAACGTATCACCTTTACAACTGTTTTAATGCTATTAATACATGTCCATCTTGTCCCTAATTATTCTCCTAGGATGGCAATGGGAACCCTCATTTGAGTGAACCATACGGACAGAGAGAAACCCCCACAGGCAGTGCAGTTTCCTGTGTCTTCTCTCTACGTTGTGTTTCTCTGTACTTCCAAACCCAGAGTCTGTGAACTCTGTATTACGTGATGTACCAAGAGGCAGATTAGTAAGAAGCGACCGCAGAGACCCACTGAGAACTCGGAAGATGTCCAGAAGGAACGGGGGTTATGGTGTCAATCTCCAGTCCAGGTCTGGCCTCAGACTCTGTCATGGCGCCACGGAGCACCTGCCGCACAGTGTGGGACCCACGCTGCCAGCCTCTGCTGCCTGGAACTTTCTAGATTCCTCTATGAGTGGGCTCACAGACCCTTTTCTCCGCGAGTTGTATTTCTAATTTGCCATGTGCTGGCCTCTACAACGCACTGTGGCGATGGGCTGACCCTTCCTGCACAGCACAGGCCGGGAGCTGCGGGTGGCCTGGGAGGGCTGAGCTAGGTGCGTCACCCGACCGCTTCATCCCCGACTGCGGACTTGGCGGCCGTGGGACGGGCACTCACTGCCTCCGGGGCATGATGCTGTCCAGCCATGATCACTTTCCTAAAGATTTTAATTCCTCAAAGAGAAGTGCTGTCATTCCGCAAAGAGAAGTGCTGTCATGCTTCAATAGACTTAAGGCCAGTTTTCATTTAAGAACTGTTGGGATATTTTACAAAATTCAGGATAGGCTACTGCGTATGCTGCACACACAGACCAGCAGACTGCACATGCACAGCTCTGCAAAGCGTGTGTCTTAGGACGGGCTCCGGCCTGACCAGGCGCAGGGCAGCCCAGCCACCGACGCATCTGAGCATAGACGGACGGATCTGAGCTTGGACGGGGGTCACTGCGCTACGGCAGGAATGTGCACTCCGAAGCTTGGGGCGGGACCAGCGTGGCCAAGGCACTTTTGGGAAACATCCCGGGCACCGCCCCCTGGCTGTGAGTAGCCCATTGGGAAGAGTCCAAGGGCTCCCGCTTGACCACAGGGGCAGCCTCAGCAGCTCTGCAGGCGCAGGACTGTTCACCTCGGCCCCGTGCACAGAGCTGGTGGGGAGGCTCTGGCTGGGGAAGGCCGTGCGTGGGCTCCAGGCAGGCACGGTGTGCAGGGTGGAAAGGGGTCAGCTCGCTGCTGCGCCCAGCAGTGGCCCTCCCATGGGGCTGAGCCCCCCGCACGCTGTGCCCCTGGTGCGAGATGTACACCTGTTGCCGAGAGTCTGGTTCTGTTTTCAGGTGCATCCTGGTAGGGAAGGTGGCTGGATGGCTCCTGTCACTGGCCCCCAGCCACACCTGGCTGGGCACACAGCCGTCTGCAGCATCCTCAGACCCAGAGTCCTTCTCCATCTTGATGGACACATCTAGCAGCAGCGTCGGACCGCACAGGTCCCCCGGAGGCATCGGTATACCTTGCAGCTTCACGTCCTCCATGGGATAGCCCCTCGTGGCAACACGCTGAGCTCCAGGCTGAGGGAGCCGGTGCTGCAGGCTCCCCTGGGGAAAGTGGCAGAGGGGAGGGTGTACCTGGTCCTCAAGGACATCCCGAATGGGTCTGCTTGTCCGGCTGGAGTAGGCACTGGGGGACGGGCTCAGCGGGTGAGAGATGGGCGAGTTCCTGCAAGTGCCCTGGACACATGGGTAGGGCAGGCAGGAGCTGCGGGGCGTGGGGCGCAGGGACGGTGGGTCATTCTTGCTGGGCTGCAGCCTCGGCCTGGCACCATCCTCACTGTGCTTTCCCGCTGTCCAGGGCAGGGCCTTTGTGGGTCCTGCAGTCTCCCTCCGCCCTGTCACTCCAGAGGCCCTGCTCAGCATCCTCTGCTGCTCCTCCTCCCTGTCCCTGCAGAGAAAAGACGGGGCCCATTTGACAGCAGCTGGACACTAGATCTGGCTGCCTTGGGTGGGGCTCTCTAAGGGAGGCTACTAAATTAGGACGATGCTAAATCTGCCAAGGCTGCTACACCGACCCCACACTGCACTGTCCCTTCTAACCCACCCAGCAGCCCAGGAGGCCGTGCCAGCACCCCACCCCCACTGTGTGCCTGGGGCGAGTGAGGAAGGCCCAGGGTGGGGTGAGGGTGCGGGCTTCAGGGAGGTGTCTCTGTGAGGCCTATGCCAGCTGTCCAGTGTCAGCCACACCAGTCACTAGTGCTAGGGGTGGGGAAGGGCGGTGCAAATGGTCCCATGGAACTGCAAAGCAGAAAATACTATGTCCAGCAGTTTCTGTGGCCAAGCCTGTTGCTGACCAACAGGACACCACGTGCCTTGGGACTGGCACTGCATGACTGTGAGATGGTGACCTGGAGAGTGGGGAGGGGCCTGTGGTGCACAGCTGGGCTGGTCAGGAAAGGGGAGGAGGCCCACCTGGGTGGCAGGCAGGCCCTGGGGAGGGAGATGGGGGAGAGACGGCTCTGAGCAAAGGCAAGATCAGGATGGAGCCGGGTGACCCAGGGTCCGAGTGACAGGTGAGGGTGGGTCCCAGAGCCCACGGGGCATCTTCGGTCCTGACATCCCTGGGCCACTGCTTCCCGGGTTCAGTCCCCAGCGACACGCGCGACTTCCAGCCCGGGAAGCTGCGTGGACGGCGCCACAGAGAGCAAGGTTAGCCGTGGCTCGCGTGGTGGCCAAGGCTGCCGTCGTCTTTTTTATTTTTCTTCTTAATCACTCTCCCACCCACTCTTTGGCCTCCACGGTGACTTAGGGAGCTGCCAGGGCTGGGGGAGGCTGCCTGGCACCACTTACCCTGAGCCCCCCTTGGGGTCGAGCACAAGGTCGGGGCCGCCCCGGAGGCACAGGCATGGGGCCCTGGCAGGAACCTGTGCCCATCGGCCAGCGTCAGTCTGCTCCCTGAGCACCAAAACGCCGCTCTCTCTGCTGCTCCTTCCTGTTGGGGTTTAGAGGGGGAGGAGGCCGTCACGGTGCGAGCTGAGGAGCTCCTGGAAGATGGTTGCTTGTTCTCAGCAAGGCAGGACCCATCGGCTCCTCAGAAATGCACAGACCAGAGCCTGGGAACGGCACTTGTCCACAGCAGGACAGACACCAAGTCTCTGCAAAATGGCTTTTCCATGGAATACGCCAACGTCTCCACTGGGCGGGGAAGCTCTCCAAGGGCAGAAACACATTTTACCCACGTGGAAAAGATCAGATAAGAAATGTTCTAAGTACCTGCTGAGTAATTGGGTTTTCCATGCAGTTCCAATTCACACAGACTGGTGGTGGCTTTCACTCTGTGAAGAACACAGATGAACATGTGACATGTGACAGATGAACAAGCTGACATGTGGATAAACGTGTCGATGGTAGAAATTAATAATGACAGGTATTGCTGTCACACCTGAGCAGTGAAGACAGAAACAATAATTCACTCTTGTTTAATTCTTTATAGCGTGGAAGGTTATTTTCTCAGTTACAGATTTACTGAAAATACTGTCATGTCACTTTTCAGGCCAATGAAGAGCTAATGAATTTGCTTCAGAAAGTAGAAGGATAAAATCGTAGGATGATTTTTAGAGCTTATATTTTTTTCCTGGAAGGCCAGAAAGAAAATGCAGTCCATGCTCATGACTCCAGGAAGTTATGTTCCAGGAAGTGAACACTGAGGAGAGGTGGAGACCAACTCGCATGGGACATGTGTGTACCCACACACGCATCACACTGATCCGAATCTTAAATCCCAACAACTCACCTCGGTAGATTCTGTTTTCTTTTGCTTTTCAAAAGAGAAACAGTAAGTAGCGCTGCCCCACCAGCAGGTCCCAGAGTTGAGTTCAAACCCATCTGACTGACCCCACAGCCACAGCTCCGGCCCTGCCCTCCTCTCTGTCCTCTGGGCACCTCCAGGAGGGCCAGGACCAGAGGCTGACCGGGGGCCCATGTCTAACACAAGACTCACAATGCCCCATCTGTGTCCATGAATGGCTGCAAAGCACAAGGTGTGTTGACGTGGGGGTCCCAGTGAATTATAGCGAGCAGAGGAATTCACAGAATGGGCTTCAGGAACAGGCAGATCAAGATCATGTCACAAAACTGCTGTGGGAAAAGCTGTGGGAGACTGGGGGGCTGTTGGGGGCTGCTAGGGGCTGCTGCTGGGGGCCACGGGGGCTGCTGCTGGGGGCCACGGGGGCTGCTGCTGGGGGCCGCTGGAGGCTGCTGCTGGGGGCCACGGGGGCTGCTGCTGGGGGCCACGGGGGCTGCTGCTGGGGGCCACGGGGGCTGCTGCTGGGGGCCGCTGGAGGCTGCTGTTGGGGGCCATGGGGGCTGCTGCCACTGCCTCAGGGCTCTATTCTGCATCTTGCACCACTGTGGTGCCCTGGACCACAGTCCTGTGGCTCAGGACTGGTGGACCACAAGGTGTATCCTGAAAGCTGGCTTCTGAATCCAGCTCAGGGCAGGGTGGGGAGAATTCCAAAAGCCTTCGGCACATGGGAGTCAGTATTCTTGGTTTGGCAAGTTTTCTACCCCCTTCTGAGTTTGAATAACATGCTTGTTGAGCTGAAGCTGTGTGCCAGCTTTATGTGCCTTGTGCTCCACCGCACCCTCACAGCCCCGGGGGGTCTCGTCCAGGCCGCAGGAGGAGCGCTGTGACCTTCGGCTCCACACCTGTGCTGGTGATCACACACCTACGCTCCACCCAGGGCCAGGACAGGGCTGTGGGCACACAGGGCCAGGCCTGTCCTGCCCGGCTGTGACACCAGGGGGATGTGTCCCTTCTGCTTCTAGGGCTGGGAACTCCCAGGGAAGACCAGGCTCGCCATGTGCAGTGGAAACTCCACGGTGACGGTAAGCAGAGGGCAGTGTTCCAGGGTTTGCGTGGTCCCTGTAGGTGCCGGAAGACCTGGGCCCGAACCCTGCAGAGACCCCAGGGCTTTCTGTGCACCTGTGTAGCATGTACTTCTTTTCCCTTTAGAATTCTGTGTTCCTCCCTTGCCCTTTACATTTCCATCCTTTAAAATAAGGTACATAAATTTAATTAAAAACCTTCCAGAGATGTGTGGGCCTCAGCAGGCTGGCCCGTGTCCTGGCCGTCCCTGGAGCTGCCCTCTGTCCACCCTCAGGCAGCAGCAGTGAGGTGGGGCTGGCAGGGCCCAGGCAGAAGCCGCTCATGAGCAGAAATGAGTAACGAACATGGAAACCAACACAGCATGAAAACCTTCAAATAACCGCTGCTGCTGTCAGACTGTAGAGCTGCCTAAATGGTTATCTTAAAGAGGTCAAAGGTGAGGATGGAACTCACGCCCACAACACAGAGCACTGTGATGGCCGGCAAGGTGGCCTTGGGGCCTGCAGACAGAAGCCCTTCACAGTCAACCCTGGACACTGAGCACGGGGCCCCAGAGCCTCCAAGGTCCTCCTTAGCAGGCCCCCAGCGGTGAAAGGGCCCTCGGCCGTATCCTCTGCATCTGGAAGCCAGCAGGTGTGTGACGGGGTCCTCCCAGAGGGGGCTCAGTGGCGGATCCTGGTGCTCCCACAGAGGGCACGGGTGTGAATACAGAAGATGTGCTGGCCCGTCAAAGGCGCCAAAGAACGGGAGGGACGGCAGCATGCCGGGTGCTGCTGAGTCCCAGACCTCAAACTAGTTTGGGAGCCTGGACTCTGACAAGGTCAGTCAAGACTGCATTTAAAAAATGAAATTTAATACTAACGGAAGTTAAGGAATGCAGGTAGAATCCAAAGTCAGACTACAAGGCAACACACGCGACTGCAACTTAAGATCGCCCCAACGCGCCTGCCACGGCAGGTACATCAGTAAAGGCAGCGCCCAGAACAGGGCGGGGACGTCTCCTCCAGTCTGCGTGGCTCCATCTGCTGTGAACATCCCCGGGTGCTGTCCATGCACAGAGGAGAAGCATCGGAATCAGGATATATCTGGAAACCATAACCCAGGGGCAAGGCAAACAGAACAGAGAGCGCTCAGCCAACACAGGGCCGTGGCAACCCCAGGCAGTGAGATTCGAGTCACACCAGGAAGAATCTGCTCTCAAGGTTCTGTCTGAACCCAGCAATGTTTTCTGTGTGGGGTTTGTGCAGCCTCAGCCAATCACTCCTGGGGGCTATGGCAGAGATTCCCACTGGGCTGGGAGCTGAATTCGATGCCTGCTAAGATTTCTTTCCCACACAGCATTTGCTACCCACAGACAGGGGAGGCCATGAACAAAGCGGGCTGCCCAGTAGCGGCTGCAGGATCGCGGGGCAAGGCTGAGCTGCACTTGGTTACCAGGGACTGGGCCTGCAGCGCCGAGGGGCCGAGGAGGACAAGTCGGGGGGTCTCGGAGTCACAGAGCAGGAGCACCTCACCAACAGCCAAGGACCAGGGGGCTGAGGGCCAGGGGGCAGGGGGCAGGGCCAGCCCAGACCACCCCTCTGCCCTGCAGTCAGCCCTGCCCCATCAGGCTGTCCCAGGAGGAAGTGGCAGGAGCAGCAACTCACCCAGGTGGCCGGGGAAGGTGTCCTGCATAATTCTCTGAGAGGAAGTTGGATCTCTGGCATCCTGGCAGCCCAGCCCTACCTCACTGGTGTCTTCCCAGCAGGTGGAACACAGTTTCTATAGGCACAGCATTTGCATCTCTCCCAGCACGCAAGACAGACTTAACACATTCTAGGAAACTACAGGCACGAATCCCCGGGGGCAGGGGTCCCCAGCCCCAGCCACAGATCGGAACCCGTCCATGGCCTCTAGGAGCCAAGCTGCACCGCAGGAGGTGAGCCATGGGCAAGCCAGTGAAGCTTCATCTGTATTTAAAGCCACTCCCCATTGCTCGCACGATCGCCGGAGCTCCGCTGCCTGCCAGCTCAGCTGGGGCACGATTCTCACAGGAGTGTGAACCCTGTTGTGAACTGTGCATGTGAGGGAGGGCCCTAGGTTCGAGCTCCTTATGAGAATCTAATGCTTGATGATCTGTCACTGTCTCCCATCACCCCCACCCCACCATGGGGCCGCCCAGTTACAGGAAAACAAGCTCAGAGCTACCACTGGTTCTACATTATGCCAAGTTGTATAATTATTTCATTATATATTACAACATAATAAAACAGAAATGAAATGCATAGTAAGTAAATGTAATATGTTTGAATCATCCTGAAACCATCCCCCCACTCCCAGTCCATGGAAAAACTGTCT
This sequence comes from Nomascus leucogenys, assembly GCF_006542625.1. NCBI lineage: Eukaryota > Metazoa > Chordata > Mammalia > Primates > Hylobatidae > Nomascus > Nomascus leucogenys. The sequence goes on along the minus strand of NC_044386.1, from coordinate 341,358 downwards.
TCCACCAAACTGGTCCCTAGTACCAGCAAGCTCGGGGACCAATAGGGTGTTTTCTACTTCTGAAAGGCTGAGAAAGCTGTGGGATAGGACTGGGTTGGCCAGGGACGAGGACCAGCTGGAGGGGCCGCTGTGCCGTTGACCCTCCATCTGCCCACCAGGGATGCATTTCTCCGGCATCTCTTGCAGCCAGGAACCACCTCCACTTGTCCATAGACAGACGGTGCAAAGAGCGGGCAGCCAAGAGGTGGAGAAAGGCAGGGGCCACAGCCAACCCCCCATTCCCTTGAGGACACAGGGTCAGGGCACTTATTCTGAAACTGGTTCTGTAGCAGGACGATTTAGGAATGAATCAATACAGGCAACGTTTGGTGCCAGTTTGCAAATACAAGTTTGAAAAACACTGTTTCATCTAATCGTTGCTGCCTATGTTGTGTAATGACTTTTACAACACAAAACTTATTTTATTACTGGCTGGAAATGAAGAAAGAAGATACAGAAAATACTGAGCGTGGAGGTGTTTCGTGGGGGCCGCCAGCAGGCACCATGCGGCTGTAAAGGGCGAGTCTTACTCACTTTGCATCCGTGGTGGCCGCGGTGTCTGCCCTGGGTTTTGCCCTCAGAAGCGCGCTCCTCATTTTCATCTCCGCTGCGGAGGGGAGGAGAACGGGCGCCGCAATGCAGAACAGCGACAGCCGTGGGGGGAGCATGGCTCCTGATGGCGCCTTCTTCTTCTGTCCAAACAGGAATTTTAGTTTTCCTTGAAACTGCATCGTCTGGTGTTTTAAAGACAGAGAGGGAGGCGTGTTCACAAAGTGGCCTGGCAAGGTGGTCACAGGACACAGAACTCAAGGGCACGGCAGCGGCTGGAACTCGCAGGGAGGCAGCTCACCATGAGCGGCTCGGGACCGCAGAGCCGCAGCTGCCAAGCGTGTGGCCCCCAGGCCTGGGCAGTGATTCGATGTGCTTGAATCGTCCTGAAACCATCCCCCATTCCCAGTTTCTCTGGAGTTGTGGCGACTGCCTTTAATTGACAGGTTCATTCCTGCGTGTGCTTGTGCACGTTCATGTGTGCCACCCCATGCACAGGTGGGCACGAATTGAGCCTGCGGGACCTGCCACCCACCCACAGCCAGGCCAGCGGCCAACCCCCTGGCAAGAATTTGCAGGACTGGATGATCTCCGAGGATTGTTTCAGCTTTAACACTCCATTTACAAATTATTAATTCTTCATTTGTAATCATAAAATTTGGGCACAACTTGATTTTATTTATCTAGGGTGTATGGTGAGACTTTAAAAGCCAGCAAGTAAGCTAGGAGTTTGTTATAAAAGAAAATAAAATATCTCTCTACAAAGGGAAGGCTGATGTATAATTTAGTTGCTTACCAAGGGCTTTCAGGGGTACTCCTGCCTTCTATGGAACAATGACCCCACAATGTGGGTCCACCCTCTCTCTATCCTTATTTCATCCATCTTTCTATCCATCCATCCATCCATCCATCCATCCACCAATCTATCTTTCCATCCATCCACCCATCCATCCATCCACCCACCCATGCATCCATCATCTTCCCATCCATCTATCCATCCACCCACCCATCTTCACATCCACCCATCCATCCATCCATCTATCCATGTTTCCATCCATCATGTTCCCATCCATCCACCCATTTCCATCCATCCATCTCCCCATCCATCTGTCCATCTTCCCATACATTCATCCACCCACCCACCCATCCATCCATCCATCCATTCATCCATCCACCCATCCATCCATCTATCCTTGTTTCCACCCATCCATCATATTCCCATTATCCATCCATCCATCCATCCCCATCCATCATCATCTGTCCATCCATCATTCCATCTTCCCATCCATCCATCCACCCATCTCATCTGTCCATGCATCCATCATCCCATCCATCCATCACCATCTATCTGTCCATTACCATCCATCCACTCATCCATCTATCCATCCCATCCATCCATCCATCCATCCACCATCCATCCATCCATCCATCCATCCACCCATCCATCCGTCTATCTATCCATCCACCCATCCACTCATTCATCTGTCCATCCATCTATCCATCCATCCATCTTTCCATTTGTCCATCTATCCACTTACCCATCCATCTTCCCATTCATTCATCCATCCATCCATCTATCCATCTGTCATCTTCCCATTCATCCATTCACTCATCCATCCATTCATCCATCCATCTTCCCATCTATCCAACCATCCATCCATCCATTCATCCATCTTTCCATTGTCCATCCATCCATCCACCCATCCATCTTCCCATCCATCCATCCATCTGCCCATCCATCCATCCATCCATCATCTTCTCATCCATCCATCCACTCATCCATCCATCCATCCATCTTCCCATCTATCCAAACATCCATCCATCCATTCATCCATCTTTCCATCTGTCCATGGATATATCAAACAAATAATGAACACCTGCTGTGTAGCAGTCACACAATTGGTGTGGGGGATTCAAGGCAGTGGTGTGCTGGGAAATGTTTAACATCTAGCTCTCCAGGGGGAAAAATTCCCAGATATGTAGTGTTTGCCAATTTCTTTTGTATAAATACTCCCAACACAGCTGATTTCAAGTTCCCAAGTTAACTTCAGCCGAATCTCAAAAACTACCATTTTCGGTTGGCCCTGTGGGTGGCATTAGGGAGCTTCCATGACACCCGCATTGCCCAGACTGCACCACTCGGTGAAAGCCGGGAAGAGCCATGAGGTCCTGCAGGGTTTTGGTGTGTTCTCTGTCAATACAGGAGCCCTTTACGGTGCTGTGGATGAATGGATTTTAATGGGAAAACAGAATCAGACACTTATTTGTATAAACCTTATTGCAACATTTTAGCATCAATCTAATTTCTCTGGCTTATTTCCTCCATTCAGTTCTTTGTTTGACAATTTCATTTTAAACTATATTCCAGTGGCTGCACAGTAAAATCCTTCCAATTTTGGGTCATCTAGAAATAAGAGTTTTTAATTAACCAGGAATTGGTTATATAAATTTAAAAAACGAACAACATTCCTTAGCCAATAAAAGTTAGTATCTTAATTTCCACAAAATTTAGAACAAAATACCAACAGTGAAACCCCGTCTCTACTAAAAATATAAAAAAAATAGCCAGGCGTGGCGGTGGGTGCCTGTAGTCCCAGCTACTCGGGAGGCTGAGGCAGGAGAATGGCGTGAACCCAGGAGGCAGAGCTTGCAGTGAGCCAAGATCACGCCACTGTACTCCAGCCTGGGTGACAGAGCGAGACTCCGTCAAAATAAAATAAAATAAAATAAAAACTTTATTGTCACTAGCTACCTAAATGAAAGATGTGCCCTGGGGTGTGTGTGTGGCAACAGATCTGGTGCCTGTGGGGAGCTGGTCCTTCCACCAGGCACCCAGTGGGTGGGAAAGGCACAGAAACAGGCAGACCCACAGGTGCCTCTGCCGTGGGGACGGTCTGCACCCAAGGTCTCCAGGAGGGCATGGGTCCACAAATGGGTGGAAAGCTGAGCCCAGGGGGCCTGCCCAGCTAGGGTGCTGGGGTCAGAGGGCCTTGTGGGGTGCTGGGGTCAGAGGGCTTTGTGGGGTGCTGGGGTCAGAGGGCCTTGTGGGGTGCTGGGGTCAGAGGGCTTTGTGGGGTGCTGGGGTCAGAGGGCCTTGTGGGGTGCTGGGGTCAGAGGGCTTTGTGGGGTGCTGGGGTCAGAGGGCCTTGTGGGGTGCTGGGGTCAGAGGGCCTTGTGGCATTGAATTGCAGCCAGGAGACAGCAAGGGCCACCACTGGGGCTCTGAGGGGCCGTGACCCAGGGCTGACTGTGCTGCGACCAGGGTGGGCACAGTGCCTGGGGGACCTGCAAGGTGGGCAGGGGTCTGGGACAGGGTGGGAGGCCTTTGTCCTGACACGTCTGATGGGGAGGACTTCTCTGACGCAATGAGGAGCTGGAAGAAGAAATGGTCAAATAGCAGAAGTGAAAACCCCAAGGATCTGCTTGCAAGAGAAGAGGATGAAACTGAAAAGCTCAGCAGATGCCGTGGGCTCAGCCACTCACGCCAGCCAGAGCCGGAGGCTCTCCCACCCTTGGCAGATGTGGGGCATGTTTTAAAAATTTTTTAATAAGTTTAAAATAAGGTAGAACTAGAGTATAAACCTACTGCAGAGTTTTACATTTTCATCGACCTGGCTTGTCCACCACAGCAGGCCTCACAGTTGACTCATCACGCATTCCCCTCACATGCCCAGAGGCATCATGGCCCCACACCATCGCCAGGCACACAGAGCTCAGCACTGGCCCTCACCCCTCCACTAGGGACACCTGGGTTAACACCCCCACACCATCACAGTGTGCAGAGCTCAGCACTGGCCCTCGCCCCTCCACCAGGGACACATGGGTTGGGTTAACACCCCCACACCATCACAGTGTGCAGAGCTCAGCACTGGCCCTCGCCCCTCCACCAGGGACACATGGGTTAAAGCCTCCACACCATCACATGTGCAGAGCTCAGCACCGGCACTCACTCCTCCACCAGGGACATGTGGGTTAACACCCCCACACCATCACAGGGTGCAGAGCTCAGCACCGGCCCTCACTCCTCCACCAGGGACATGTGGGTTAACACCCCCACACCATCACAGTGTGCAGAGCTCAGCACCGGCCCTCACTCCTCCACCAGGGACATGTGGGTTAACACCCCCACACCATCACAGTGTGCAGAGCTCAGCACCGGCCCTCACCCCTCCACCAGGGACACCTGGGTTAACACCCCCACACCATCACAGGGTGCACAGAGCTCAGCGCCGGCCCTCGCCCCTCCACCAGGGACACGTGGGTTAACACCCCCACACCATCACAGTGTGCAGAGCTCAGCACCGGCCCTCGCCCCTCCACCAGGGACATGTGGGTTAACACCCCCACACCATCACAGGGTGCACAGAGCTCAGCACCGGCCCTCGCCCCTCCACCAGGGACATGTGGTTTAACGCCCCCACCCCCTCTTGACCTCTGTTTCCTTCCACACCAGGGTAGAATGCATCCCAGATGTCGGAAGCCCCCTGCCAAGGACCCACGCACTCACCAGGAAGCCCGAGGTGCTGTCCAGCAGGCAGCGCACACGGCAGATGAAGCAGCGGGTCAGGAAGGCCGAGTACTCGGTGGGCGCGCCTGCACCCCACTCCTGGGCCCTGAGCAGCCTCCCCAGGATAGCGTCATCTCCTGCAGACCACAGGGGCCAAGGGGTGTGGCGGTAGGAGAAGCCAAAACACATGGGTCACACGTGCAACCGCATGCACAAAGCATGCAACAAACATGCCCGTGGCTCTCACGTGCCAGGTCATGTAAACCCCATCATTGTGCAATCCTCCCGCCCCCAGCATCCCTCTAGACATCACTCGGACAAATTTTGCCTTCATCATCCCTTGCCTTTAAAAACATCGTTTTTAGTACATGTGCATGCACGACGATGGACCAATGGTTTCATCTTGCTTGTTTTTAGCTTTATAAAATGGTCTTGCATGTAAGTGCTTGGGCTTTGCTGTTTTGATTTAAGGTCAATCATACTGTCATGGTGGAAACTTTCCGTGAATTATTTTAGGCTTCTGTAGATATGTGCGAGAGAACCCAGGAGCCACCCTCTGCACAGGACCCCGGGCAGGTGTCGCCTCTCCTCAGAGCCCAAATGCAACTGTCCCAGCACAGCCCCCACCTGTCATTGCCTGTCAAGGAGCTCCACACCCGCCGGGCTCATCTTACCAGTCAGGGCCACAGGGAGGTTGGGGGCAAGCCCTGTGCAGGGGTCTTCTGTAAAAAGGGGCAACCGACTCTGAATAGCAACAATCTTTCAGGGACATTTATCGGATAACTCTAGTATGAAGCAAAGAAACTTCCTGGCAGACGTGAGACTTGAGGGGAGTTTGCAAAACAAGAGGCCAGGACTGCAGCTTGTGGCGAGGTGACAAGAATGGCAGTGACCTCAAGCCTGGCAGAGCCCAGGAAAGCAACCAGGAGTGAAGCACACTCGAGCCACACGGAGCTGGTGGCAGCCCAACCAGAGGACAGGGAGGCATGTGGGAGGACGTCTCTGAAGAAAGGTGAGATTCGGCGCTAAGGTCAACGTGGACGGCAGAGCCCACCAAGAAGGCGTGACAGGGTCGTTTCCAGAGGCAGCGACGTGTTATGTGACCTGCTCTAGGTTTTGCTGACTCACTTGGACCCCAGACACCCACCTGTCTCCAAGGGCGGGGGCTGCCCAAACACCACCTGGGGAGGGTCCATGGCCCAGTGGAGCTGCCGGCAGAAGTCCTGGCGGTCGTCCACATGGATGTAGTCGTAAATGTTCTGGTGCATTACATCCGTCTGAAATAGTGCGACAAGATCAGTTCAGCCTTACCCCAAGTGGCTTTACACATTTTATTCCACCGATGAGTAACCGAAAAATGAGATCCACTCTGCTTGTCAAAGCAAGTCACAGCCACAGGGAGAGAATCCCGCCGAAGAGACGGCGCTTGGCGCCGGTTCCCCGCTCCCTCCTGAGAAGACGTCTAAGCTGCCTGGAGCACCCGCCCACCCGTCTGCCCAAGTGGTGCCCACATCCAGCCTTTCGGGGCAAGTGGGAGGCTAAGAGACGGGCATCTTCTGGGCCGTAGACACTCTGGGGCCAAGACATCCACTTTCCTGTTGACTTGGACTCTTTGTGACTCGGTTTCCCATCACTTCACATCTTATGGCCTGTGATTTCCTTCTTCCTGACACCCAGGCCTCAACCTTCACCCACTTTCACGATGCCTCAAGGACCTGCCAGTTCACAGGCCTCTCTCTAGTCCTCTCTCCTTCCACCTGCTCAGAAGCAAAGCGGGGCCTTGACACAGAGGCCGACCCTCACAGGCACCCAGGGTCCATGTCTGGCGACAGAGGCTGACACTGTGGGCCATGAAGACTGACTTCAAGGGGGACTCAACTGTCACCACTGCCAGTGAGCGTGTCCGCGCCTGAGGAAGGCCGGCCATCCCACCGTCCTCTCCCTTCTCCTAACTGAAGAAAGTCAGGCATCTGCACCTGGAGCCTGGCCCACCACCCCCCGGCCCCGAATAATTAACCCTGCCAGGGACTGCTAGAACCTCAGGACTCTTTGAGGGGGACCTGATTCTAAACGGCGTTTCTTATCATGATGATAACCCAGTGGTTCTTCCTAACTGGAGGAGGAGCTCCTTAAGAATCAAGACTTCAGAGGAATGTAACTAATAACTCACCCTAAAGAGATGAGCATCTTCAAGCAACCCAATGGCAAGGACCCGCGGGGCTCCCGGAACAAGACGAGACACAGCCTCAGGAGGGCAGAAGGGGGAGGTGGCCCTCACTGACGGGGCTGGACTCTACTGTCTGTGCCTCCGCAGTTCCCTGCTGTGAACGCGCTGTCACAGAAAGCGGTGTACACAGGAACAGGGACCCCTCCAGGTGAAAAGGGCCGCTCCAGCCTCCCGGCTGTGCACTCCTCGCGGCCGTGGTGCCTTCCTAAGGACTGGAGGGTAACCTAGGCCAAAAAGCGCCCAATCATGAACACACCGTTGGGTGAGTCACCTTCAAGAAAACACCCCACGAGACCTCACCCAGATGAGGCCACAGGGCGTCGCCGGCACCCGCGAGGCTGCTTCTGCCTGTGCCTCTGAGTCGGGGCCGCCCTCCGTGTGGGGGTTCTCTGCGCGGACTCCACGTGGAGGGAGGGTACCCGCCAGCATCCCCCTGCCCCGCATCGCGACCGTGGGGGCACCTCGCCCGTTCCGTGCATGCACACGGCATCCGCTCCGTGGCTGAACCGCGGGGTGGGCGCTGCCGACGAGGAGCCCGCTGGGTCCGCAAGGGCCTCCTGCCCGGCACCAGCCGGGCGCCAGAGCGGCCTCCCAGGCGGGGAGTTTCTTTTTCCAGTTAAGGCGCCAACGCTCCAGCGGCTGCACCTTCTGGCCAATGTTTGTCCTTTTCCCTGTATCTCTTTTAGTCGTTGCGGCGGATAGGCCATGTTTCTTGCTATGGTTTCAACTTTCCACCTCCTGAACCATAACAAGGAGCATCTTGTATATTCTGGGTGTTCAGCCCTGCGAGCGTGTGTGCGCGTGTGTGGGTGGGTGGCTGCGTGCGTGGGTCTGTGGATGTGTGCGTGCTGCGTGGGTGGGTGGCTGCATGCGTGCATGCGTGGATGCGTGTGTGCTGCGTGGGTGGGTGGCTGCGTGTGCGTGCGTGGATGTGTGCGTGCTGCATGCGTGGGTCTGTGGGTGCGTGCGTGCAGCCCGGGGGTGTCTCTTTCTGGAATCCCCACTGGGCTGTCCAGCTGCCGTGCCCAGTCCCTTCTGGGCCACCTTTCATGCAAGGTGTCCTCGCTGCCATCCCGCCCTCCTGATGGACACCGCAAGGCCCAACCCTTCCATCCTCTCCGCATGGGGAAGGCTTTTGTCCCGAGAAATCTTTCCTCATAGATCTAGCTCTGCCCCGTTATCTTCTGGAAACTTCCATCATGCCCTGAAGCTGTCTGTGGTGTGAGCCAGGACTCAAGACTGGCTTCCTCCTGCAGCGAAGCAGCTTGCCCAGCATCTGCAGGTGCTGCCTCCGTTCAACTGCGAAGGCCCCCCGGCTAGTGTTTGGTGAGCTGTGGGGTCTCCCCGCCTTTGCTCGGGGAGTCTGCACTCCTCCCAGCCCTAGGGCTCCCTCTTTCTCCCTTGACTTCCTGTTACCAGGGGATTGTCTTCATGAGGCTCTGTTAATTCAGGGTCTGGTAAGCAATGCTGGGTTTAGGCTTCCATCCTATCCTGTTCTATGAAAACAGGTTTTCCCAAATCCAGGACTTCACAGCTCTCTTATCAAGTAGCCAACAGCTCCCCCTTTAGTGTTCACTCTGGATACTGGAATATTTCTCATTCAAAACCCCCTTCTCCTCCAGGAACTGCACGGTTCTGCTGCTCTATGGTGGCAGCCTCAGGGCCCGTCAGAGGGAAGCTTAGCTGCATAAGTACCATGGTGTCACCTCTCGTGTTTCCAAAGGGTCTCCAGGCTGAAGGATGCAGCATGTGAGAAGTTTAACAAATGCACATCCACATCCCGATGGCCAAAAAAGGGGATCCACAAGGAACCTCTCAGAGTTCTTATCCAAACCACTCTACCTCCCAATTCCACATCTTAAAATCCACTTTACACCCTGGCATACATAACACAAAACCAAGGAAACAGAGACCCAGAAACCTGGGTCTTTCCCCTTCTAAATTAGAGACCTTATGACATTTGTTTCACAGCTTATGGAAAATGGTGTGGGGACACTTCCAGTAAACAGGGGTTGGCAACAAACAGAAATACCAACTCCATCAGCTCTTACGGGCCAGCCTGTTGGTCCCTGTGCAGTAAGAGCTGGGCAACTTGGAGGGCCCCGGCTTTGCCAGGACAGTGGGAAACATGGCTCCAAACACTCCTGTGCGAGCTCTTGACACGTTTTAGTGCCAGCTTTTTAGAACTGAAACGCAGAGGAACCAGCGTCCAGAGGCAAGCGACATTCCCCTTACACTTGCTGTCATCCTTAATTTCTTCATTTATAAATGTTGCTTAAAAGACTAAAACTCCCAGCCGGGCACAATGGTTCACGCCTGTAATCCCAGCACTTTGGGAGGCCAAGGCGGGCGGATCACTTGAGGTTGGGAGTTCGAGATCAGCCTGGCCAACATGGTGAAGCCCCATCTCTACTAAAAATACAAAATTTAGCCAGGCTTGGTGGTGCATACCTGTAATCTCAGCTACTCAGGAGGCTGAGGCAGGAGACTTGCTTGAACCCAGGAGGCAGAGGTTGCAGTGAGCCGAGATTGTGCCACTGCACTCCAGCCTGGATGACAGAGCAATACTGTCTCAAAAAAAAAAAAAAAAATCCCATTCCTTTTAAAAAATAGATTCTTGCCCTCAGCTTCAACGGCCACAGGCAAAGACTTATTTCCCAATAGAAGGGAGAGACTCCTTCGGCCTTGTGGTCACGGTCAGGATGAGGCATGCAAGCTCATCTGCACCCATGGTCACGTGGCCAGCAGCTGCTGCTTCACCTGGATCCCCCACTCCCTGCATCTAGGGAACCTGGCTTTGTCATTGCAATGCCTGATGCCCCCAGCCAGGTGGTCCTGGGACTTCTCCAACTCACCAGTCACCAAGGCCTGCGCTTGCGCCAGTGGCACATGGCAGTGCTGGAGGCCTGGGTGCACCTGCTGCATGGGAACCCGGCTGTCCTCACAGTAGCTGGTGCTGCACCAGATCATGAGGCCCTGCATCTTCTGGAGCTCTCTCTCTCTCCAGCTCTTCACCATGGAGTCTGCCGCCTCCTGCACCAGGGCAGCTGCAGCCCCGCCCTGGTGACCCACACCAAAATGGCCCTCACATGAGTTTCCATAGACAACCCTGAGCTTTGTAGGCCCCAGAAGGTGACCCCCACCCCCAGTACCCTCCCTGAGCAGCCCCAGGCCTCCCCAAGTGCCTCGTCCATCATCTCCAACCCTGAAGTCAGGTAACGAAAGGGAATCAACAGGCGAGAAAGGGCATCAACAGGCGAGAAAGGGCCTGCTGCTCAACCAAGGCCAGACAGCACACGTGGCGGAGGGCGTAGGTGAGCTGGAAAGACTTCTCCAACTGAGGCAAATCTGAAGACAGGGTGAAATGTGAATCCTGTTTAGGTTGAGGAAGCAAAGTTCTGTGTTTTAATCATCAGTGTGGCATGTCTGCCCTAAGTCTTTCTTAATCCTTTAAAGTCTGATTCCTACAAAGTGACATCAAGAGACGTGGTGGGAGAAATGGGAGGGGGAGAGCATGATGTTAACATTATCCAAATCGTACAAAAACAAACCCTCCTTTCGTCAACTAAAGACAGTCTTCATTTCAGTTTTACACCACCACTCAGGGAGTTTAGAGTAAAATCATTTCCAATTTTAATATGCTGCTCACTCTAACGGCTAACATTTTTACCTCTTTGTGCAAAAGCTTGCACACATCTGCGAACCATGCCTGTGGGGTTCTAACTGCTCTGATCAACGAGCTCTAATCTTTGAGAGAACGAACAACTTACCGAATCAACAAATGTCAATGGCAACTAAAATAGACGCCTAAAGCCGTTTATGCATCACGAAGCATGCTGAGCTTGAAGACACTGACGTTATGCACTCACGCTGTGACCGGGAATAATTGGTTCCTGACTTTTTGTAAAGCATTTTGCACAATAAGCTCACACAAGCACAAAGCTGTTCTAATATTTTCATGAGATATTTTGCATCAACTAGAGGCAATGCCTGATTTAATGGCATTTGGAACCAATTTCCTCACAATCAAGGCAAAACTTTTTTTTTTTAACTTCTCATGCTTGGGGGAAAATGACCAAGCGCCAAGAAAACAAAAAGTCCAATTAGCAAGCTCTGACCTGGAATCAAAGCTGCTCTGCACAGCACCTGCCCCTGTCCCCAAAGCCAAACCCTGGAGTGAGACCATCGAGCCATGGCTAAAGGCAGCGGCTCTGGGTGTGTCTGGAGAACTCGGGCAGCTCCAGATGCAGTGACTAGAGTTGACAGTGGTTCTGAGCATGCAAAAGGCAGAGCAAGTGGCCTTCTCTAGACTCGGGCCCTGCACATACAGACCAAGCTGAAGCTGCTCTGTTTAGGTTGACAGAGTCACCGAGCCACACCCTCATGTCCGCCCATGTCCTGTCCTGCGAGTGCTCCCCCGTTCAGCGCACCCCATGGTGAAAGACACACCAAACCCCAGCAAACGCACACGGACCCAACGGACCCACCCCACTACTCTCCACGCATGTAAAGGAAGCATCCCACGGCAGCTCCATGAGATCTGAAGACAGAAGACAGAGATGAAGAGGATGCCGGGTGGCCACCCAGACGCTCGTGCCATCTGTGGGAACGAGGGACCCACCAGCTGTCACTTCAGGTCCCTTCTCATAGGGCGCATCAGGAGATGACAGTGCCCCAATCACAGATAGCAGGGCACGCTCAGCAAAGCCTGTGGTCATGTGGTATCAACAGCAGCCGCCTAAAGCGATGTCCCTCTGTGGTAGGAGACGCCGCGCCGGGCACCAGGGCTTTTCCCAGCACTCCCCTGCTCAGTGGCCCCGTGGTCTGGCCACAGCCTGGCAGGCAAACACCGCTGCTGGCCATTGTGTGGGCACAGGAATGAGGCTCAGAGCCATCAAGGTTGCTGCTGGGACAACAGAGCTGTGTCTCCACCCTGCACTGCATTCCCAACAGGGCAGTGGCCTGGACACCCCTTGGCAGCCATGTCCGCCACACGGTGTTCCCTCTCCCTGCACACAGCCATGTCCCCCTGCGTCCTCCACCAGGGCCGGCCCAGGGGTGCTGACGAGCTGCACCTTCACGTGGATGCTGGGGGAGAGGCCATCCCAAGGAGGCATCCAGTGTACAGAGGCAGCCACGGTGCAGAAAACAAGCTCACTGCAATGGGCCCGGCAGTCACATGGTCCTTGCAGTTCACAGGGAGACTGGCCTTGGGCTCAGGGGCAGGAGATTGAACTCAGAGGCGGACTAGAGGAGCTGCTTCGCAGAATCACCAGCAAGGCAGCAGCGACTTCAGCTGTGGGAAAAAATTCAAAATCCCGGCTCTCATGGACTTTGGATAAAACTGTACAGCCTCAGGGCCTGCGCAGACGTGAATTCTAATGACTTGTCAGGGACTAGTGTGGGTGAGCGGGGTGGTTCACGGCTTCCACTGCCTGCTGCTCTGCACAGCCCCCAGGCCCCCCACCCGACCAGGGAGATTCGGCCCCCAGGCCCCCCACCCGACCAGGCAGGTTCGGCCCCCAGGCCTCCCACCCGACCAGGGAGATTTTTGCTTTAATCACTGTGTGCTGCCTCTCGCTCAGCATGAATGCTGGCTCTGGGACCATTTCCTCGTAGGCAGAGGTGCTGGGCAGTGCAGGGGTAGGGCTTCCCCTGGGGCCGGTGTGCACCCCCCAGTGTCACAGCTTCCCCCAGCGCCCAGCAGCCTCCAGGTATGCATCTCACCTGGGTCCCAAAGGGAGGTTTCCTACCAGCCAGCCCTGGCCTGAACATCTCGGGAACTTCTCCACTGCCAGGGTCATGGCCCCACCCCGTGCCACCGAGGGTCTGGTTCTCAGCCTCAGTGGGGCTGGGGTTTCCAACGGCCCCACCTGGGCCCTGCGGACACTGCTGCCCCTCTGTTGCTGTATCTGTGTCCTCAGAGTCCCTTTAGTCCTTCGTTGCTGAGCCGGTGCTGCTGGTTAACACTTCCTTACACTAAACCCGTCATAAGTCTTTCTATAAAACTGTTCAAATTTCTGCACAGTTTCTGTCTCCAGACTGAACCCTAATATACTACTCTCTATTTTTCAAAGTTTTGTTTTGATCTTTCTCAAACATACCTGTTCTTTTTTTCATCATAAGCTGTGCTTTCTTTAAATTGCTGCTTTTATATTTTATTGTTTTAAATCTATTTGTTTGCCAGTTTCCTTTGGACAGCTTTGCTCCTTAAGTTCTTCCAGGAAGCACGGTTTGTTTACCTGTCGGCTGCCCCTGCTCACCATCTATGGCTTCCTTGGCATTGTGAGCTCGTCTGCAGGGCGGGTGTTTTTGTGGGAGTGGCTTGTGGAAGTGCAGATAAAGGCCCCCATTTTTGCTTCTTTGGGTTCTCCAGTAATCTCATCAGTCTGCAGTACGCCTGATTTCCAGATCCTGGGAGTCCTCGCCGTGCAGTGGGAGAAATTTTAATTCTATAACCAGCATCTGATTTTCCATGAGGGACCCCAGCTCCTCCCCAGACAAAAAAAACAGCTCCCTTGCTCCCCTCCTGGCCTTGAGTGGGATTTTTTTTTATTTTTATTTTTATTTATTTTTTTTGAGATGGAGTCTTGCTCTGTCACCCAGGCTAGAGTGGAGTAGCTCCATCTCACCTCACTGCAGGCTCCGCCTCCCGGGTTCAAGCTATTCTCCTGCCTCAGCCTCCCTAGTAGCTGGGACTACAGGTGCACGCCACCACACCCAGCTAATTTTTGTATTTTTAGTAGAGACAGGGTTTCACCATGTTGGCCAGCCTGGTCTCGATCTCCTGACCTCGTGATCCACCCACCTTGGCCTCCCAAAGTGCTGGGATTACAGGCGTGAGTCACTGCGCCCGGCCTGGTGGGATTTTTTATCGCACCTTTTCCCGCGTGAGTTGCCCTTCCAGGGCTTGGTATCTGACGAGGCCTCAACCCCATTCTCTGCCTGGAAGTCTGGAGTCATCCACCTGGGGCTGGCTGGGCAGCATTCCAGATGAACCACTCACACGTCAGGAAGGGCATTTCCACAGCAAGCTGTGTCCTGAGTGCACCAAGAAGCTGAGGGTTAAGACGTTGACTGGGAGCAGCTGAATGGGATGGTGCCGGTGGGGCAGGGGGCCTGTCGGAGGGCCTGAGCCAGAGGAGACCATGCCGCCGTCTGCACACCACGGTTCCCTTAGACCAGAACACCCCTGACACTGGGCAGCCTCTCACTGAGACCCCGAAGCCAGGCTGGAAGAAACACTGCCCTAGACAAAGCTGGGGTGTGGAGATCTTTATCTGATAAGAGCTCAGTGATAGGAAAAGCCTGATTTTAGGCATTACCAAACCTTGAAGACAACAAACATTTACAAAGGGAAGGGAACCTAGCACTTAACAGACTGGAGGGCTGTTCTGGTTTCATTACCTGATGGAAGCCCAGATAGTCCACGATCGTTGCTGACGCATAAAATATCGTCCCTTCTGCACTCACGACCAGAGCAAAGCCATTAAGAGACTAGAAGAAAAAACAAAAAAAAATCGAATTGGCTCACCCAAAATGAAAAAGTGCAAGAATCCTTTGCTTAAATTTTCAACAATATCCTCCTGTTTTGTAGTCCATATTCATAACCTCTAGAAATGCCCACTTTTTATTTATTACCATTTTGTCACAGGCTCCAAGTTAACAGGCAACAGGAGAAGGCAGCCATGGTTTACAAGGCCCCTTTTCTAATAAATATAAAATTATGTGCACCTTGTCTTGGTGCGACAGTGAGACTTGGTACCTAAGACGAGGCAGGAGCTCTCTGTTTTCTTCTGCAGACGTTTCCGCCCACATACCGCCTTCTACACACTGTCTGGAATACCCTTTGGCTTTTCTAAGGATTTTTATTATGAAAAATATAGAACTCCATCGACCAGCCTGGCTAACATGGTGAAACCCCGTCTCTACTAAAAATACAAAAATTAGCCGGGTGTGGTGGTGCACACCTGTAGTCCCAGCTACTTGGAAGGCTGAGGCAGGAGAATCGCTTGAACCAAGGAGGTGGAGGTTGCAGTGAGCTGAGGTCGCACCACTGCCCTCCAGCCTATGCAATGGAGTGACACTCTGTCTCAAAAAAAAAAAAGAGAGAGAGAGAAAAATATTGAACTCATCAAGTGTTTTTCTGTACCTAGTGAAATAATCACAATTTTTCTTTAGTGTGTGATTGATAGATTTTCTGATGATGCAGCATTCTTGTACTTTATGAGGTAAGCCCCTTTGATCATGACTTTTTAATATGCACTTGGAATTGATTAACCTCACTTAACCATCTATGTTTAAACTTGGCCTGTAGTTTCTCTCCATATTTTGCAGACAGTATACACAACCATCAAGACACGAGTCGCTCCTGCACCTTTCCTTCCATTTTCTGGAGCTGCTTAAGATGAGGGTGATGTGCTTCTGGAAGGCCTGGTCCGCCTCACCCTGAAGACCCTCCAGTGTGGGCACATTTTGTGGAGATGGTGGATGAAACGGGGCAGATTTTAATACCATGTTGATGTATTTATTGTTAGTGTATGCAAATTCTTTATTTTTTCTTCCATTAACTACAGAATCTTAAAAAATTTTCTAGAAATTCATTTCATCTTGATGTTAAATTCATTCGTGTATGTTATTCACAATATTTGCATGATTATTAAATCTCAGTTAGAGCCGTAATTATTGTGGGATTTTGGAGGGAGCAGATGGAGAAGGCAAGGATGTGGCTGTGTTGTGCTTGATGTGACATTTTCCTCTACTTGAGAAGCGAGCCCTGCAGCCCCACCCTGCAGCAGCTTCCTGGGGCCATCACCGGTGAGGATGCGGGAAAGACAATGGCCTCTGAGTTGCAGGATCTGTCCATGGCAGCAATGGCCACTGACGCTGAGCAAGCACAGGCTACCAGGTGGAATATCTCGCCCAGTCTCACATCCTGCACGAGGTAGAAGCTGGGGGTGAGGGGGCTGAGTCACCTGGACGCAGCTTTCATAAATGTTTCCATTTGCGTCTTTAAAACACAGACATTTGGAGACTTTAACTCCCATGATGTTTGTGGCTATCAGCAGTATATTATATACTAATTTCCCTTAAATCTGGACCCATGCTGGGTACTTTTATTTTCCTTTTTTCTTTTTTTGAAATCTTTGCCAATTTGAAAACAGATATATTATTTCTGAAAAGAGATAAATTATTTTACCATTATAGTTTTCATTTCTTTGATTACTAATGAGATTGAAAAACATTTCCTGCATTCACTGGTAACTTGTATTTCTTCTTTGGAAAACTGCCCTATGTATGTCATGTGCTAATTTTTCTATTAGGGTTTATAAATATCAATTTCTAAGAGCTTTTGAAATACTGGTATTGAAGACTCCTAGGCAGCCAAGGATAATGGCAGTTACCTAAACCCAAATCCCCCCCACATTCCACAAAATGATGGAGAATGGTAAGAACAAGTGTAGCTACACAGACCCAAAATTGCATCATAATGAGGACACAGGAAGTGTAATAAACTTCCAATTACACACAAGCAGAAGGGTCGGCATCAAATCCCAGTGAGCTTAAAATGACTGTTTCAAAAGTATGTATGTAGTCCCTCCTCAAGAAACTAGAGAAAGAAGAGTCAGTTAAATCTAAGGTAAGTAAAAGGAAAGAAAAATAGGTAAGAGTCAAAAATCCATGAAAATGGTTTAGAACAGTCAAATAACAGAGACCATTAACAGAGTCAAAATTTGAATTTTTGAAAATTTTGAAAAGATTAATGAAACATAATCTGCTAGCAAGACTCATCAAGAAAAAAAACAAATCACTGACACCAGGAGTTTAAAAGTACATCACTACAGGTCCTACAAATATTAGAAGGATAATAAGAAAATACTAAAAATGATAGTTAATACATAAAACAATTTAAGTGAAACAGGAAAATTCCTTGAAATATGCAAATTAACAAAAGTGATATAAGAAGAACTAGAAAATCTAAATAACCTAATATCTATTAAATAAATTGAATTTCTAATCAAAACTTTCCCACAAAGAAAACTCCAGGCTCCAATCAAAAACCATAAAATACCTACGAATAAATCTAATAAAAGATGTGCAAGGCTGGTATATTGAAAACAATGCAACATCACGGAGAAAACACCTGAATAAACTAAGAGATAAACAGTGTTCCTGGATTGAAAAGCTCAATGTAGTTAGGGTTGTCCTGTCTCCCTAAATTGATCTGTAGATAATGCAATACCAATCATAATTTTAAACGTTTTTTTTCTTCTTATAGAAAGTGACAAGCTGATTCTAAATTTTTTTTTTTTTTTTTTTGACGGAGTCTCACTCTGTTGCCCAGGCTGGAGTGCAGTGGCGCGATCTCTGCTCACTGCAAGCTCCGCCTTCCGGGTTCACGCCATTCTCCTGCCTCAGCCTCTCGAGTAGCTGGGACTACAGGCGCCCGCCACCACGCCTGGCTAATTTTTTGTATTTTTAGTAGAGACGGGGTTTCACCGTGGTCTTGATCTCCTGACCTCGTGATCCGCCTGCCTCAGCCTCCCAAAGTGCTGGGATTACAGGAGTGAACATGGTGGCTCACGCTTGTAATCCCAGCACTTTGGGAGGCCAAGGTGAGAGGATTGCTTGAGCTCAGCAGTTCAAGACCAGCCTGGGCAGCATAGTGAGACCCCGTCTTTACAAAAAACAAGCAAACAAAAACTTTAAAAACTAGCTGGGCATGGTGGTGCACGCCTGTAGTCCCAGCTACTTGGGAGGCTGAGGTGGGAGGACTGCTTGAGCCTGGGAAATCAAGGTTGCAGTGAGTTGAGATCACGCCACTGCACTCCAGCCTGGGTGACAGAGTGAGACTCTGTCTCTACAATAATAAAATAATAAAATAGTTATGGAATTGCACAATACCTAGCCTTGCTAAAGAAATCTTGTTAAAAAAGAACAAAACTGTGGAACTTATTTTGGCTTCATGGCTTCCTGTAAAGCTCTGTCAGCAGGACATGGTTAGGATAGATAAGCTGACCCTCAGCCAGGGCACTAGGTCGATCAGTGGGGAAGGAAGGTCTGAAACAGCGTGGCTGGGACAGCTGGAGATTTGTATGGAAAAATGAACCCCAACTCCTATCTCACGCCACACACACACAAATTAACTCAAGACCTACGACAGACACAAACACAACCCCAGAGCCACAAAGCTTCCAGAAGAAACCCAGGAAAATGCTCTCATGAGTCTGAGGTAGGTAGATTTGGGTAGGATACAAAAACACTAACCTGTAAAGAAAAAATTCGATGAATTGGGCTTTATTTTAAGATGCCAGTAAAAAATGAAGAGATAAGCCACAGAGAAAAAATATGCACAGCACATTGATAAAGGACTTTATCCAGAATCTATAAGAACTGCTACAAATCAACAATTTAAAAAAACAATTTTAAACAATGGGACAAACGTTTGCACACATACTTTACCAAAAGAGATAGAGTAACGCCCATCATATACGTGAAAATATCCTCGGCATCCTCAGCCAGCAGGGACGTGCAAGTTAGCACCTCACTGAGATGCTGCTCCACACTGCAGGGTGGCCGCTGTCAGAAGGACCGACAGCACTGAATACTGGTGAGGGCGAGAGTGTGACTGGTGGGAATGTACAATGCTACAGTCACTTTGGAAAACTGTCCTGCCGTTCCTCATAAAGGCAAGTGTACATCTGCCCTGCAACCCAGAATTTCCAGCCTTAGTATTTCATCAGGGGAAATGGGTATGTTCACAGAAAGGCTGGAACAAGGATGTTCACACTGGCCTTGCTCATAATAATCAAAAGCTAGAAATAATCCAAATAACTATCCATTGGATAATGGATAAACAAATTGCAGAATAATTACAAGATGGAATACTGTTAGATAATTAAAAAATTTTAAACCTACTGATTATGCAAAAACATTGATGAATCGCAAAAACGCTATGTTAAATAAAAATCAGATGCAAAAGCTCATAAACTTAAGATTCTATTTATATGACATCTAAGAACAGGCCAAAGTAATCTACAGTAATAAATATCAGAAAGTGGTTCCCTGGGTGTGGCAGAGGGCAAGTGATTGAATAAAAGTGGAAGAAAGACCTATATACAAATACATTTGAAAATCTAAATTATAGATTTCCCTAGGAAAATAGAATTTATAAAAATTGACCCCATTCAAGATACCAAGATTAAAAGATCAACTCCTGTAGAAGGAATAAAGTTATCAAGGAATTACCCCACAAAAATGCACCTGGCCCAGATGGTTTTAACATGGAATTCTACCAAATCTTCAAAGATCAGATAATTTCAATGCCCCATAAATTGTTCCAGAGCACAGAAAGTGAAGGAAAATTTCTAGTCCTTTTTAAGAAGTATAACATTGACACTTAACTCTGATATGGAGTGTAAAATAAAAAAGAAAATGACACACCAATATCACCTTTGAATATTGATGCAAATGTGCTAAATGAAATATTTTTTTTTTTTTTTTTTTTTTTGAGACGGAGTCTTGCTCTTTCCCCCAGGCTGGAGTGCAGTGGCGCGATCTTGGCTCACTGCAAGCTCCGCCTCCTGGGTTCATGCCATTCTCCTGCCTCAGCCTCCCGAGTAGCTGGGACTACAGGCGCCCGCCAACACGCCCGGCCAATTTTTTGTATTTTTAGTAGAGACGGGGTTTCACTGTGTTAGCCAGGATGGTCTCGATCTCCTGACCTTGTGATCCGCCCGCCTCAGCCTCCCAAAGTGCTGGGATTACAGGCTTGAGCCACCGCGCCCGGCCTTAAATGAAATATTAAGAAATAGACTCCAGTTTCTCATTAGGAAAATAATACACCAACAACCAAGCAGATATAATCCAAGGATGAAAGGTTGGTTCAATTTAGGAAGTCCATTCATATAATAGACCATATTTACAGATCTGAGGGGGAAAATGATTATCTCCATATATGGTGAAAAAGCCCTCAATGAAATTCAACAATTATTCCTGAAAAAAAAAAAAGGCTCAAGAAAATAGGAATTACTGAATACCTTCTTCACAGGTAACATGTATGTGTGTGCGCCTCATTCCTAAGGCAGCGACTTCATAGGGAAACACTCGAGGTGTTCCCAGCAAGATCGAGGAACAGGGTAGGGAGGCCCACCACCACCCATACAAGGGGTGCAACCATGGCCCCAGGATGGCGCCCACTATGGCCTGCCACTTGCTTTTGTAAACAGAGCCTCACTGGAACACAGCCATGCCCACGCATGTATTCATTGTCTGTGGCTACTTTTGTACTACACCACAAAGCAGAGTGCCAGGGGTGGAGACAGCCCAGCCCAAAACGCCTAAAACATTCACCATGTGGGCCTTTAAAGAAGAAGCCTGCCAACTCCCTCCCGTGGTAACGGACATTGTACTGCAGGTATGGATTGATGCAATTCGATATGAAAAATCAACAAGATGTACAACAATTGGGGAAAAGTGAAACTCTCTCTTTGCAGAGGGCATCATAGTACATCAGGAAAACCCAGGAAAATCCATGATAAAATAACCCAAGTAAGGCCGGGCTCAGTGGCTCACACCTGTAATCCCAGTACTTTGGGAGGCCGAGGCGGGTGGATCACGAGGTCAGGAGTTCAAGACCAGCCTGGCCAACATGGTGAAACCCTGTCTTTACTAAAAATACAAAATTAGCTGGATGTGGTGGCGCATGCCTGTGGTCCCAGCTACTAGGGAGGCTGAGCTGGGAGAATGGCTTGAGCCTGGAAGGCGGAGGTTGCAGTCAGCTGAGATCGTGACATTACACTCCAGCCTAGGCAACAAGCGTGAAACTCTGTCTCAGGAATAAAATAAAATAAAATAACCCAAATAAAATAATTCAGTACAAAATTAACATACAGATACCCATAACCTTTACAAACTGGAAAAATGACCAGATTAGGGTACATAATTGTAGATAAAGCCCCATTTACAAAAACATCAAAGAAGCTAAAGTACTTATAAACTTAAGACGTGTGCAAAACCTATACGAAGAAAACTTCAAAACATCTCCAGAGACACAAAAAATTGTATTTGAACAAATGGGAAGACACACCTCAATCTTGCATAAGATGAGTCAGCACCCTAAAGATGCCTGTTCCTCCTGAGTGAATTTATCAACACACTGTAATACTAATAAACATGGCACCAAACTGATTACACAGCTAGTAGGTTTATACTAAATATGAAAGTAAATATGCAACGATAGCTACAAAAGCACAGGAAGAAAAAAAAGCCAGGAGACAGGAGCTTCTTATTAAGCATCTAAGAAATACCGTCAGGCCTCTATAATTAAATCACAGTGCATGAACAGACACATAAATCAATGGACTAGAATGGAACATCCAGAAGTGGGTCCAAGCACAAATGGAAACTTGATGCATGAAAAAGGTGTCACCTCAAATCACTAGGACAGGGATAGGCTTTCCGATAACTGGTGCTCTATTAAGAAACTTTGTTGGTATTGCCTGTTTGATCGGGGTCATCTGCAAGCTGACACCCTCCTCTTTTAGTATAGCAAGTTGGTAAGTTAACTTTATGAGTATTTCCCAGCGTCGGGGTCTCACCTTACTCCTGGATCACCGTGACTGCAGTGGCCCATGCTTTGATAACACAGATGGGAGTCAATTGCTATTATTTTATCTGGAATTGTTTTGTGCGGTTTCACAGGGGAGAAGGGGCTGCGTTTCTCCTTTGAGCTGCCTGCATCGTATTTTTGCACCAGCGTTTTCCTAACCTCTCTGAAT
Organism: Nomascus leucogenys; assembly: GCF_006542625.1. Classification (NCBI taxonomy): domain Eukaryota; kingdom Metazoa; phylum Chordata; class Mammalia; order Primates; family Hylobatidae; genus Nomascus; species Nomascus leucogenys. The sequence goes on along the minus strand of NC_044386.1, from coordinate 319,256 downwards.
TAACTGAACAGCTTTCCATCCCTTTCTATGCTCTTGAATAGCCTAACCAGCTTGAGTATTTTCTGTTTCTTAATGTTTTCCTGAAATTTGCTTCTAAGAACAAGTGGACCAGGCACCTGATCCCCCTTTATTTTGAGACAACTTCCCGTTCTTCCTTACCAATGCAATTATGATTCTGTTCAGAGTAGCTCGCTCACACAAAAATGTTTGCCTCCCAGCCTCCCACATGGAGTGATTTGGCCCATGAGGTAGGGGCTGGGGATTGGGGACTCTCTTTCTCCTGACGTGGGGCCATCCTGGACTGGTCCCTCCATGTTCCGGTCCCTCCGCGTTCCTGCAAGAAATGCAGACAAGAGGCGGCTCACAGAGCCACTGGCTGGAAGAAAGTGGGGCTGGGGGCAGCAGAAGTGGCCCGAGTCCCCAGCGACACTGTGGGCCCCTGGCCCAAGCCCAGCTGTGGCAGGTTCCCATCCACACTGCAAGAGGCCTCTTCCGGACAACGCCTTTCCTTTCCCATTTTCTCCCTAGTTTTTTTTCCCCAGGTAATTTTGTTGCAGAATTTCTACCTTCTTCAGGTGGCTGTAGAGCATTTCATACATCTCTGTCTATCTTGCTGGGTGTCACAGGTGTGGGGAAGGTTGAACTGCTACCCAGGGTCCAGTTCAAACCGGAGGCTGCGTGTTCTTCCTCAGACGCCGTCACACCACGCCTAATTCAGGGGGAAAGCCACACCAGAAGGACGCAGCCTCAGACCTAGAGCCTTGCTAGGCTGCAGAGCCACATTTTTCAATCAGTAAAGTATCCAAAAAGAAAAGTCACACGTGCCGTGAAAATATAAAAGAAACACTTGTCAAAGATCAACTCAACAGTCGGTGAGGGGAGCAGTAAGATGTTACGACCGATGGAGAGAGCGGAGGAGCTGGTGGTCGCAGGCGGCGGGACAAGGCTGCTGGGTCAGGTGCCAGCGACCCAAAGGCCCTCTCTCCCACCGACCTGAAGGGTGTGCCACCCGCTTGGTTCTGGACACAGAGTTGCAGGCACCAGGTGATGACTTCACAATGGGATTTGAACTCTGCGTTGAGCGTCTGAGCAAGAAACCCAAGTCTCACAAAGCACCTCCCACTCGGAGGAAGACGTCAGGGAGCCCCTGCCCAGCTGTCACAACAAAACAGCGGGCAACACCGTAGGCTGCTCCACGATGACAAAATAGGCCAATGTTTTATATGGTTTGGCATCAGACAAGAAGCCCGTCGTTATCAGTCCCCCTGAACTCCACCACGTTTCTAGAAAGGGAAATTGACCCCGTACATTTTCATTCCTGTGCAGCTCCGAGAAAGAGGGTTGGCTCCATACTAACGTCTTTAGGTCGTGAGCAGAAAGTCTGGCGCATCTGCCTGGACCCATCCGGGGCTGTTTACAAGCTCTCAGTTTGCCCAGATTTCCCCAAGAGAAATGGAGAAATCTCAGACCTGCGGCATTTCTTTGGGGGAGGGGGCTGTGGAACCCTTGGGACTTAGTTGTTTATGTCACTGAATAAAGGATCCAGTGCACCCATGGGATGATCCACAGAAAGGAAATCACTATTTTCCTCTCAGTAGCTGGATGAATCAGCAGGACGTGAAATGGATCCCGCGGGGGGTGTGAAGACAGCCTCGTGCCAGCCTCCCCGAAATGGACTGAGCCTGCTCCTCGAAGGCATGGAGGAGGAATGGCAGGTGGTGCCCACCGGCAGATCAGCAAGCTGGATAATCATCTCACCATGTCCTGTGCCGCCTCGGATTTTCACCTAAAAACACCTTCTCATCCAGCCTCCCACCAGCTGGAAGAAATCTTCCTTGGAGGGTTTCTAGGGACTCTAGTTTTAGCTCATGTGATGGGCTGGGACCCCCAAGGCCAGACTTCCATGTCCCTCGTATTACTGACCCAACCAAGAGATTGAATTTTTATGACAGTCTTTTCCAAACCATAAAAAAGTTTTAAAAATTATAATAAAATATACATAACATAAAAATTACCATTTTAACACCAATCGCCTGCCCCGGCCCAGGATGGCTGCTCTTTTTCTAAAGAGGTTAACACTACAAACTGTAAAGTCTGAAAATAGTTGCGTTAGATGTTTTGGTGAACACACCGTGCACAACAGCACCAGCACAGTGGTCCCCTGTTGCTTCTGCCCCAAGACTGTCCTTCCTAAATCACGCAAAAGCCTTTAGTAGCGCTGAAGACACCCAGAATGAAGGAAAAAAGAAAAAAAAAAGAGTGAAACAGCTTTTAGTAACACTGGAAGAAAAATTAGTCAGCGAATTATTCACGTATTGGATGAGAAGGGCAATGATTTGGGAACGTGCACAGAGCAGATGTGATTAGACTCATGGATGAGAGAGAGTTGCAACGGGTTCAAAGGAGCCTGCAGAAGACCAGCTCATGACAGGAAGGCAGACCCGCCAGGAACGGCTGAGGCTGAGAGAGATGGAGAAGGGTAACCCCAAAACTGGACCAACCCTGACAAAGGAACTGACTTTTTCTTCAAACGTTGGACAACAGGATTTGAAGGCAAAGACTAAACAGATTCAGCCGTGGATTAAGAAAAAACACCAAGTTCGAATTACTATAAAGAAAGGAGAAAATGTAGACGAGTCGGAAAATAAAGTGGAGGAGATATTCCATCAAATACTCCAGACTGTGCCTGGAATAGCTACATTCTCATCCAGGCCACAAGCTGTTCAAGGAGGAAAAGCTTTAATGTGGGTTCTTTGTCCTTTGAGCAAAAAGGAAGAGAAGGCATATCGAGAAACTCAAGAGACCCAGGAAAGAGACACTTTGAACGAAGACCATGGAAATGATAATGAATCAAATGTTCCGCATCAGTAATTTTAATAAAGAAAAATATGCTTCTGAGGGAAAGTTTAAAAAATATACCATTTTAACCATTTTAAGTGGTTCCTTTTTTTTTTTTTTTGAAACGGAGTCTCATTCTGTCATCCAGGCTGGAGTGCAGTGGTGCGATCTCGGCTCACTGCAACCTCCGCCTCCTGGGTTCAAGCAATTCTCCTGCCGCAGGCTCCCGAGTAGCTGGGATTACAGGTTTGTAGTGCGCCACCACACCCAGCTAATTTTTGTATTTTTAGTAGAGACAGGGTTTCGCCATGTTGGCCAGGCTGGCCTCGAACTCCTGACCTCAGGTGATACGCCCGCCTTGGCCTCCCAAAGTGCTGGGATGACAGGGTGAGCCACTGCACCTGACCTAAGTGGTTAAATTTCAGTCATTCTGAGCTCAGTGGCATTAAGCACATCCACATTGTTGTGCAACCATCATGACGGTCCATCTTCAGAACATCCCCACCCTCCCAAACCGAAACTCTGTCCACATTAAACACTCGCCCCTACTCCCCTCCTCAGCCCTGTGCGTCCCACCCGCCTTCTGCCTCTGTGAATTTGCCTACACTGGGGCCCTCATCTGGGCGAATCAAGCAGGCTTTGACTTTGTTTCACTCCGCGGAGTCGTCAAGGTGGATCCGAGCCACAGTGCGTGTCCATTTCCTTCCTTCCTTTTTTATCCCCCTCCCACCCCCCCGGCCCCTGGTAACCATCGACTCTCTGTTTTGATGAGTTCCACTTTTGTAGATTCCACATATGAGTGAGATCACGCAGAACTGTCTGTGCATGACTTATTTCGCTGAGCACCATGTCCTCCAGATTCATCCGTGGTTTGCAAATACCGGGATTCCCTTCTTTTTCTGGTTGAACAGTATTCCATGGTGTATACACAGAGCATTTTCTTTATCTGTGCATTCACTGGTGGACATGCAGGTTGTCTCCATGTCTTGGCTACTGTGACCAGCGTTCTGATAAACATGGGGTGCCTCTGATTCTGATGTCAGCTCCTTTGGGTAAATGCCCAGCGGGGGACTGCTGGGTTGCATGGAAGTTCCATTTTTAATTTTTTGAGGAAGCTCCATGTAGCCTTCCATCACATCTACACTAATTTACCTTCCCGCCAACAATGCACGAGGGTCCCCATCTCTCCACACTCTCATCAACAACTGCCTTCCCACCAATGGTGCACGAGGGTCCCCTTCTCTCCACCCCTCACAATCCTTCCCCCACGTGCCGAGAGCCCCTTCTCTCCACACCCTCCAACAACTGCCTTCCCACCAACGGTGCACGAGGGTCCCCTTCTCTCCACATCCTCATCAACAACTTCCTTCCCGCCAACAGTGCACGAGGGTCCCCTTCTCTCCACACCCTCATCAACAATTGCCTTCCCGCCAACGGTGCACGAGGTCCCCATCTCTCCACACCCTCATCAACAACTGCCTTCCTACCAACGGTGCACGAGGGTCCCCTTCTCTCCACACCCTCATCAACGACTGCCTTCCCGCCAACGGTGCACGAGGGTCCCCTTCTCTCCACACTCTCATCAACGACTGCCTTCCCACCAATGGTGCACGAGGGTCCCCTTCTCTCCACACCCTCATCAACGACTGCCTTCCCGCCAACGGTGCACGAGGGTCCCCTTCTCTCCACACCCTCATCAACGACTGCCTTCCGCCAACGGTGCACGAGGGTCCCCTTCTCTCCACACTCTCATCAACGACTGCCTTCCCACCAATGGTGCACGAGGGTCCCCTTCTCTCCACACTCTCATCAACAACTGCCTTCCCACCAACGGTGCACGAGGGTCCCCTTCTCTCCACATCCTCATCAACAACTTCCTTCCCGCCAACGGTGCACGAGGGTCCCCTTCTCTCCACACCCTCATCAACAATTGCCTTCCCGCCAACGGTGCACGAGGGTCCCCTTCTCTCCACACCTCATCAACGACTGCCTTCCCGCCAACGTGCAGGGGTCCCCTTCTCTCCACACCCTCATCAACGACTGCCTTCCCCCACGGTGCACGAGGTCCCCCTCCCCCCCCCCCCCCCCCCCCGGTCCCCCTCTCCACACCCTCATCAACGACTGCCTTCCCACCAATGGTGCACGAGGGTCCCCTTCTCTCCACACCCTCGCCAATGACTGCCTTCCATCTTTTTGAAACAGCTGTCCTGATGGTGTGAGAGGAGCTCGCTGACAGTTTCCATTTGCACTTCCCCGTGCCTGGTGATGCCAAGCACCTTTCCACCTACAAGCTGGCCATTTTGTGTCTCTTTTGGAGAAGTGTCTATCAGGTCCTTTGCCTGGTTTTTAATCGGGTTTTTTCTTGCTCTTCAGTTAGCTGGGTTCCTTATGTATGTGGGGTCTTTCCCGCCTGTCAGATGTATGGTTGGCAAATGCGTCCTCCCGTTCCGTCGGCTTCCTCTTCATTCTGTTGATGGTTTCCTTTGCTGGGCAGAAGTTTTTCAGTTTGGTGCAGGCCTGTCTGTGTATTTCTCTTTCGCTGCCCCGCTCTTTTTAAGGCTGAATACTCCTCCTCTGTAAGTAGATACATCTTGCTAACCCGCCCACCTGTCAGCGGAGGCTTGGTTGCCCCCTTGCTTTGGTTGGGAACACTGCTGCTATGGCCGCATTTCCAGAAGGAAGGTAGCTAAGGCTGAAATCACTTCACGACACTTTGCTCTCCTCTGCAATCCCTACCTGGGATAAAAGGTGACTCAGAAGCTGTGGTGAGGGTTAAATCACACACTGTGCCCCGCAGAACCGGCATCCTGCAGAACGATGGTGCCAGGAGCTGACCTGTGTTTCACCACCGCATCCACCTGCCCTGGCTTCACAGCTTCACTCTGGAAACTCCTGAAGTTCTTGTCCTGCCTGGAGTTGACCGTGGGGAGTACCCATGAGGGCCCAGGATCGTCCCCGCCTGTGCTCAGCAAGATCTGGGCCCTGGGCTGGTGCCAATGGAGGTCAGGGACTTTGTGGCCGTGGAGGGACCATGGGCCAATCCCACCCCCTTCGAAAGTTCTGATGCAGACACCGAGCAACCCAGAAAGCCTGGCCCAGAGCCGGCACCCGCGGTGTCGAGGTCCTTTCTCTACCGCGGCTCCCATCTTAGGGGCCAGCAGCTGTGTCCGGAACTGGGAGACCCAAACCACCACTGCGCCTCAGCTGGCCCCTCAGGCTGGCACCCGCCCCTCAGACCCCTGCAGCCCCTCCCTCCCCTGGGATTTAGGCAGAGACAGGGTGAGATGACGGGGGGTGCACCAAGGGTTTGTTAGAAAACAGGAGAACGTGAAGCAGCCGGGGGCCGTGTGGCCTGGGGGGCGTCTGCTGGAAGAGAACGGAGTTGCCATCCAACCGCCCGCTCTGAGCCGGGCAGTGGTAACACAGAGTCCTCACTCCCGCCCCACACAGGCTGGAGGGGTGTGCACCAGGGCCTCGGGTCCTCAGCCCCCAGCCCTTCCCAGCACTGCCGGGAGGGGTCTGTGTCCGCCGGCTCCTGCCACAGCTTTTCCCAATTCAGCGGTTGCCACATACTGATGATGTCTACTAATAATAGTTCAAAGACCAAAGACATTTTCAAGGCTTGAGTATATAAAATGTCTTCTTAAAAAAGATTTTATGAGATTAGTCACAACCAAAAGCAACCTTAATTTTAACTCACAAGGCAGAATTTTTTTTAAAAGACCATAAAATGCTGTTTGCCGTGTCATATGGATTCAATATCAGATTGACTTCTGGTCCAGCATTGTCACGCCAAATACTTTTACACATGTGGGCCCATCTTTCAAATATGCATCTCGAACGTCTGTTTGTTTTCTCTCCCTCTGCCTTTCTAATCCTACAAAAGTTTTGGTTTTTTTTAAACATGGTCCATGGAAAATGAGATCACTTTTCCAAATGGAAAAAGGGATTTGGCTCTAAGGTTAAGGCTGTACTTTTTTTAAGGGGAAAAAGATCACATCTATGTGCTGTTACTGAACGTCAGGAAACGGCACACCTGCCACTTCGCAAGAACAGCGGAGGTCGGGGCAGGTGAGGGCCGAGGCAGGTGAGGGCCGGAGCTGCGCTCTCCCCCAGGCACCGCAGGGAACGGGGCAAATGTTCTGAGAAAGCCGGGACTTCCTCTGTCAAACCCTTTAAATATCCTGATCTCTTCCAGTTCCAGGGCAGAAAAAATAGCCGGCAAGTACTTCAAAGATTATTTTTGTCAAGGTCATGGCAGAGGGAAAATGAGGGAAAAAGGAACAACCCTCCACATCTCCCTGGCCGCCCCTCCTCGGAGTAAAGGGAAGTTGGGAGGATCGTGCTCCCCTGAGAGCCGTTGCCACGGTTACAGAGCCACAACACGGCGGCTAGTCACGCGAGCGGGCACCGGGCGGGCGTCGGGGCAGCTGGCCCGGCCTCCTGGAGCCAGATCACTCACAGGGGCCGCTCCATGGGGCTTGCGTGCGTGCGAGGCAGCGCTCTTGCTTGGGGAGCTGAATAACTGGCTGTTTATAGATCCACAAACAGTAAACGCAGGCTTGACTGTCTTCCACTGAGCAGCTCCAACGTTTGAAAACAGTTCTTGAGAATGCAGCTGGTGGATGGCCGGATGGCCACAGAGGGGGAGGCTGACTGAAGCCCCGGGGCCCTAGAAGAGCAGGCAGATGGTGGTCCCCAGGCAGTCCCTCCTGACGCCCACTGCAGCCCCGCTCGGTTAACCCAGTATCCTGGGCCCCCTTCTGGCTGAGGGAGACCAGCCAGTGCCGACGCCGCCTCCGCCCTCACCTTTGCTGTGGGCCCTTGGCGAGTTAATTCACCTCTCTGGGCCTTGGTTTCCTCCTGTGAAAGACGGGACGGCAACAGTGAGCGTCCGTGAGGGCGTGGTGAGCAGCAGCACCAGGCACCCTCCAGTGATCAGGGCAGCACCCGCTGTCTCTGTGACTGGAGGGCAAACGGCTGTGCTGGACAGGCAATCCGACGTGTAAAGTTGATGTCATTTTCTAGAGAACAAAACTTACATTTTTAAAACCAGGATCTGCTTTCTGAATGCAAACACCCCTGAGTGTGAAACTTACTTCACGAGAAGCAGACTCACAACTCATAAACAAACGCAGCTGACGGTTACCACAGTGAATCTCCCTCCACAAGCGCCAGGCCCATCCTGCCGGGGTCCTGGTGGTTGGGGAGCCGCCCCTGCTGATCCCTAAGCCTGGGACCCCACGGCCTGGGTGTGTCCTGCACCACCAGCCCCGGCCTCAGAGACCTTGGGGCTAGAGTTGGTCTGAGCCGCCCCTCTGCACCTGCGGCTCCACACCCAGGAGAGCCCAAGGGGACTCCGTGCTGACCCGGCTGCTTCAGAGCAGACAAGGAAGGTGGCATGGGGATAAGAACCACCTGGTAGGAAACCAACGGCAGGAAAGCAGCCGTGAGGCCGAGAGGTGGGCATTGAGCGGGAGCTGCGGCTGCTTGGTCCTCGAGAGGAATGAGGTGTGCCACAGTGGTTGCTGGGCATGTTGGCAGGGGGGTCCCAAGTGCACTAGTGACCTCGGGTGGGGAAAATCCACCCAGAACAGACTGAGGCGGCTGCTGGAACCAGGGCCACACCCAGACCCACAGTTCGCTGAGGGCCACTCACAGCCTCCGGAACCCACAGGACCCAGGCCCGGGGGCAGAAGGCCCTGCAAGCCCAGCCCTTCTCACAGGAGCCCATCGGTGACAACAGCACTGCCTCCTCCCAGTGTCGGCAGCTTAAAACGGAGTAACAGCCAAGGGAGGTGAGGCATGCACGGCGCCTGAAACCTGGTTTGGCACAAACTCTCCTTCCACCAGGGGCAGGCCCAGGACCCTCACCTGTGCTGACGTCGCCTGCTGGGGAGAGCCTGGGATGCAAGGGTCCAAGCCCAGCTGAGCCAAGGGCAGAGCAGGGGCCAAGTGAACACCACTGAATAGAACTCTGTGCGCCCGGCTCAGTGACCACAGATGGTCAAGGGCTAACTGGACAGTCAGGGGCTTACATGGATGGTCAGGGGCTAAGGTGGACAGTCAGGGACTAACCAGACAGTCAGGGGCTAACGCGGACAGTCAAGGGCTAAGGTGGATGGTCAGGGGCTAATGTGGAAGGTCAGAGCTAACGTGGAAGGTCAGGGGCTAACACAAATGGTCAGGAGCTAAGGTGGACGGTTAGGGGCTAATGCGGAAGGTCAGGGGCTAACGCGGAAGGTCAGGGGCCAACACAAACGGTCAGGGGCTAAGGTGGACTGTCAGGGGCTAACGTGGAAGGTCAGGGGCTAACATGGATGGTCACGGGCTAACGCAGAAGGTCAGGGGCTAAAGCAGACGGTCAGGGGCTAACATGGATGGTCAGGGGCTAAGGTGGAAGGTCAGGGGCTAACACAGACAGTCGGGGCTAACGCGGAAGGTCAGGGGCTAACCCAGAAGGTCAGGAACTAACACGGACGGTCAGGGACTAACGTGGATGGTCAGGGGATAAGGTGGATGGTCAGGGGCTAAGGTGGATAGTCAGGGGCTAAGGTGGATAGTCAGGGGCTAAGGTGGATGGTCAGGGGCTAAGGTGGATGGTCAGGGGCTAAGGTGGACGGTCAGGGGCTAAGGTGGGATGGTCAGGGGCTAAGGTGGATGGTCAGGGGGCTAACGCAGATGGTCAGGGGCTAAGGTGGATGGTCAGGGGCTAAGATGGATAGTCAGGGGCTAAGGTGGATGGTCAGGGGCTAATGTGGATGGTCAGGGGCTAACGCAGATGGTCAGGGGCTAAGGTGGATGGTCAGGGACTAACGAGGACGGTCAGGGGCTAATGCGGAAGGTTGGGGCTAATGCGGACGGTCGGGCTAACATGGATGATCAAGGGCTAATACAGATGGTCAGGGGCTAAGTTGGACAGTTAGGGGCTAACGCAGATGGTCAGGGTCTAACGTGGAAGGTCAGGGGCTAAAGCAGACGGTCAGGGGCTAAGGTGGATGGTCAGGGGCTAACGCAGATGGTCAGGGGCTAACATGGATGGTCAGGGGCTAAGGTGGATGGTCAGGGGCTAAGGTGGAAGGTCGGGGGCTAACACAGACAGTTGGGGCTAACGCAGAAGGTCAGGGACTAACGTGGACGGTCAGGGACGCCTGAAATGAAAGCCACTTCAAAGGAGTTTCGGAACAGGAGGCCCAGCAGCTACAACAGACGGTAAAACGTGGATTTCTCTTAGCAGAAAGGCCGAAGAAGCAGCAGAAAATGCCAGGCCAGGAGATGAGGCCGAGTGTGTTCTGTGGGGCTTGTGGGAATGTGCCCGGAACAGAGCCAGGAGCAGGCTCGGGCATCATGGCGCTCTCTCCATGGTGGCCGGCGTATGCCAGGGTGAGGCTGGGGCCGCCTGCCTCAGTACCCCCAGACACACAGACCCCAGCCATGGCATGCAGGGCCCGGTTCTCCACCCCCATCACCTCTAAAGTCAGGGACAAAGGGGGGTGTGGGATGCCCCCTCCCAGCCTGCTGTCCCCGCACGGCCGTCCTCTCCAGCCCCCATGCCTCCCCTGAGGACGGGGGTGCCAGGCCCAGAGGGAGGGCAGGAGGGCATACTCTGCATTTGTCCCGGCCAGGACAGGCCCAAGGCCCGGGGTCCCTCTGTCTGGGTTGCCGCCTTGTCATGGGGGCTGGGACCCTCCAGCTCCTGGGCTGCAGGGCCCCACTGCCCCATCCCTCTCTTACCCTCCTGGGCTCATTTCCCCTGTACCCCCACTTTGTGCTCCCAGAGCCTCCTGAGTTGTGGTCCTGTGTTACCATCTGGTGTTTTATACCTTTGCTTCTGGCCCGAGTTTCTGGACGACCCATGGCCTCCTAATCCTTGTACCAGGAGCCCCTTAGAGCCAGGCAATATCACTGCGTGGAGGAAGCTGGAGGAAGGGGATGCTCATCCCTTTTGCTTCACCTGCTGTTCCCCTCACTCAATCCTCTCCCAAAGCGTCCCTCACAGGAACGTGTGCGCAGCCCCAGCTGGGAGGGCTTCTAGGCCTTTCTTTAGGACAGTAGCCTGCGGCAGAGGAGTGTCTCCCCACTTGTTACATTTCAACTGCTGGACACTTTGGTTCCTGGGGACCTCTCAGGAATTTGCAGATGCTTTTCCAGAAACCACACCAGAGCAGCAGCGCGGCCCGGTGACCGTCTGCCGAGTGGCTTGGGGCTTCCAGACACGCAAGGCTGTTCTCACAGCTGTTTTTGTGAGGCCCTGCTCGGCTGCCACTGGGCACAGGCAGGGTGGAAGCTGGAGCAGGCGCCTCTGATGATCTGGCCTGCAGTGGCCTCTGGGAAGCTGCCCGTCCAGCCCCGGAGCTGAGAAGCTCTGTTTCAGGGAACTGGTGAGATTCCCCTGCTCTGGGCTGGTGAGTCAGCTGCCCTTCCTGTTTGCCACCTCGTCCTCTCCTGGGACTTTTATTCCCCTAATTTTCGGACCCTGCTCAGCCTGGTGTTCGGCTAACTGCACCCCACCACCGGAGCTCGTGTCTCCGAGGCCGCCTCTGTCTGCATTCCGCACCAGTGTCATTCAGGGAATGGGGACGCAGGGCAGCCAGTGTCGGCCACCTGGCAGGAGGGGGACTTGAGGACAGGATCCCCAGAAAAGCTGAGGGAACCCCAGAAGTCCTGGGCTATCTGGGGTTAGGGTGTGGAGGAGATTGGGAGCCACGGCCCAGGGCAGGGGCTTGGGGGTCACAGTCAAAATAGAGGTGGGAGAAATCACTTTCCTGTTCTGCCTCTGCCCTCCCACGATGCCTTGAGACAGCCCTGCCCGGGGGGCGACAGCAGGAGGCTGGGGCCGGGGCCTGAGAGGCAAGATCCGGAGACGCGAGAGGTTGACATGGCCACACCGTCAGCTCCAGCACCCACCCTCCTCCTCCTGCGCAAACCCCCAGGCTGGGGAGGACTCGGGGCAAAAGTGCTCCCTCCCGGTGCTCCCTTCAAAGGTAAACTCCTCACCCAGGAGCTGGCCCCGCTCACCTGCCCTCCCCTCCACCCTCCACGCAACCAGGGCCAGCCCTGTCGGGCCCCACACAGGCCCATTCGGAGCCAGTGCACACGGGGACTGGAGCACAGGAGCCACAGCCAGGAAAGCAGAGCCAAGCAACGGGCGAAGACAAGCAGGGTTCCAGCATGCAGGGAGGAAAGGAGAGAGACAAGAGGGTTCTAGCACACAGGGAGGAAAGGAGAGAAAGAGGGTTCCAGCACACAGGGAGGAAAGGAGAGACCCTGGGGCAGACAAAACATTCGCCAGCAGGAATGCGGCTGAGCACAAAGCTGCAGCCTGGAGGCTCCTTGTGGGGCCTCCCTCCTGCCACCCAGACGGAGCCAGCAAGAAACCCAGAGCCAGGAGGGTGGCTGCAGAAGGGCCCTGCCTGGATAACAGCAGGTCCAGAAGAGAAAAGCAAGAATGGAGAGGGACACCACCAGTGCAGCGACAGACACAGAACGTCCAGAACCGAAGATGAAAGACCTCGGCTGGGAAGAACTCACAGAGGACACGTCGCCGCAAAACTCTCAACCACCAGAAAGAAAACATTGCAACAGGCCGGGTGCAGCGGCTCACGCCTGTCATCCCAGCACTTTGGGAGGCTGATCACTTAAGGTCAGGAATTGGAGACCAGCCTGGCCAACATGGTGAAACCCCATCTCTACTAAAAATACAAAAATTAGCCGGGCGTGGTGGCATACGCCTATAATCCCAGCTACTTGGGAGGCTGAGGCAGGAGAATCACTTGAACTCAGGAGGCAGAGGTTGCAGTGAGCCAAGATCGTGCCACTGCACTCCAGCCTGGGAAACAGAGCGAGACTCTGTCTCAAAAAAAGAAAAGAAAAGAAAAGAAAACAAAGAAAACAATAAAACATTGCAACAGCTCCCAGGAGAGCAAGAGCACAGCCTCCAGGAAAGAGCAGACCCACCAGGCTCAGCAGCGAGGCCACGTGGCCCTGCAGACACTGGGACAGGCTTCAGCCTGGAGCTCTGCGTGCAGCCTGGCTACCGTCCACACACGAAGACACAGCAGTGTTCTCCCACTCGTGGGGGCGCCCAGAAGGTTTCACGGCGAGGCCCACAGCGGACCGCGGGAGGAACACTCGGGAGGAGGAAGGATCGGTTAGTGAGCGACATGATCGGGTGCCCTGGGCTGGAGGGGACACCTAACGTTAGGTGCAAAGACAAGGATCTGTGACATCGGGATTAAGCTTCAGACACAGTCAACATGCTGCCAACGTGGGGAGGGCCGGAGGACGCGTCTGTGCCGGCACAGGCCCTGCTGGGGGAACATCACCGCAGAAGAGCCTGAGAAACAGCAATCAACCTGAAAGCTCCCGTCTCAAAGGCATCCCCATGAGAACAAAAGCAGAATGTGCACCTTTAGTTCAAGAAAGCTCAATCTATCTAACAGAGGGTTAGGGGAGGAAGAAAGAACCCAAAGGACGTGCAGTGAATGGAAAATACAAAATAGGATGACAGAAATCAGCTCCTAAAGAATCACAAGAAGTAGGTGGGCCCCAGTGAAAGAAGGTGCTTGGTGTGGGGGGAGATCCCTTGACCCGTCACCTGCAAGAGGCACCTACAACTGAGAAGGAAACGCGGAAAATGAAGGGATGGGGGAGACAGTCCAAGCAGCCAGGAACCAAAGTAAGCCTGGGGCGGCCACGGTAAGGCCTGGGGCAGTCGCGGTAAGGCCTGACGAAATGACGTAATGGGCAAGAAGAGTCGACATGAAATGAGCCCGGTCTGAAAAGTCACACGGCATGCAAGCCTCCACCGAAACTCAGCCGTTGTCCCTAAAACCAGCCTTCCCGCCACATCACTTCCTGCTGCTTTGAGCGACTGCTTTGAGCCCTTCTCGCCGGCGGTTTGGGCATTTTCCTCTGTCTTGCTAAGTCACAGCTTATGTAACAAGTCATTGTTGGGTTTCCCCAGCTTCAGACACCGTCTTTAGGCCTGGCTGTGGATGCCACGTCTGCACCCGCCGCATCTGCATCCACCTCGCCCTGCGTCCTTGCACGCTCTGGCCCTGCCTCGCCCTTCACCCGCCTCGCCCTGCCCCCGTGCACGCTCCGGCTGTGTCATGACTGCCCTCAGCTCCCCCTGCAGAGCTCCTGTCACCCAGGTGTGCACAGCCTCTGAAGCCTCCACTCTGCCTGAGCAGCCCTGTTGGCCTGGAGTTGCTCGCATCTTTGCTGACTTACTTTTCCCAGGTACTCACTCACACCACCACTGATGTAGCCCCCAAGTCTGAGTTGAATGCACCTTCCCTGCACTGGTTCCTGTCCATCCCAGCCTCTCTAGGGCCTCTCCCGTCTCTGTCTGAGGATGTTCTGCCTGGGGTGGTAGGTCCCATCTCTCCCACTGCCTCCTGGAGGGGCTCCCATCGCCACCCCGACCCCTTCTGTGGCTGGTTCTGGTGGAGAAGCCCTCCAGGGGCTTCGCAAGAAGCAACTTGAAAGAAGAAAACCTGGGACCCTGCCCTGGGTGTGCGTGAACTCCAGGTTGGAAGGCGCTTGTGCGTTTCCTCCCAGCCTCCTGCATCCAGGTCTCTGTCTCTGGATCCTTTCCGTGAAACCCGCCCCTCCTCTCTGGGAGCATTTAGGATCTTCTTGTCCGCGAGGGTGTGGAATCTCACAGAGATCCCAGCAGGAACTTCCAACCCGGAAACTCATGCCCTCGGCTCTGGAAAGCCAGCTCAGCCTCCTGCGTGAAGACTCCCTCCCCTCCGATCTTCCTGGAGCTCTGACCCCCGGCGTCTCTCGGGCTCTGCTCATTTTCCTGACTTTATTATTTCCACCTCTTTTTCCTTTACTCATGGAAAGACCTCTTCAGCGTTAACGTCAAACCCTTCTCCAGGATTGTTAGGGCTTTTGCTCTCATGCATTTAATTGTTGAGCCGTTTTCATGTCTGAATTTTCTTTCTGCAGCGACTGATTTTCATTTGGTCGGTGCTGTGCTTTCACTGGTCTCCAAGGATCCTGAGGACAGCTGCCTTTGTCTTTCTTTTAAGAAAATTTTTTTATTTTAATGCTTGTGGGTACATAGTAGGTGTATATATTTATGGCGTGCCTGAGATGTTTTGATACAGGCGTGTGATGCATAATGGTCACATCATGGAGATGGGGTGTCCATCCCTCAGCACTTACCCTTTGTGTTACAAGCAATCCAATCACACTCTTCGTTATTTTTAAATGTACGATTAAGTTACTGTTGACTGCAGTCCCCGCGTTGTGCCACAGATGCTGGGTCTCTATCTTTTCTTCATTCCATGTGTCTCTGTCGTTTCCAGCCTCTGCCTTCCCTTCCCTTCCCTCCCCTCCCCTCCGCTCTCCTCTCCTTCCTTTCCTTTCCCTGTCTTTTCTTCATTCCATGTGTTTCTGTCCTTTCCGGCCTCTGTTCTGTCTCCCCTCCCCTCCCCTCCCCTCCCTTCCCCTCCCCTCCCTTCCCCTCCCCCCACCCTTTCCTCTCCTGCCTCTGTCTTTTCTTCATTCTGAGCATCTCTGTTCCCTCCAGCTCATCTTCTCAGGTTGGGTCTCACTCCTGTCTTTCATGGTGGCCTCTTTCCTTAAGAACCCAGCAATGCTGGTGCGGGTGCCAGAGTGAGCCTGTGGCGTGTGTCCCGGGGGCCGCCCTATCTGCGCCCCGGTCCTTTCTCTGGGCCGTCAGACCCCCCAGAGGCCTTGCGGTGGAGGCGCCCAGTGCTCTGACGCTGGTCTGGGGGAAGGGCCCAGGCTTGGTGTCCAGGGCTCCCAGCTGCCACCTCTGCAGGGCCGAGGAAGAGCCCCTCGAGCTTTTCCACAGAATGGGGGGGCCTGGGTGGCTAAGGACTCCTCGACTGTTCAGCAGCATCTGAAGCATGTCCAGCTGCACCACGTGTTGGGACTCCCAGCTACGCTGCACGTGGCTCCCTCACGTTGAATGTGGCTTGATGTTGGTGTCGCGGATTCACTTCGAGAACGTGATCTGAGTCGCTCAGGCACCGGTGGCCACTATGCCACTTCCCAGCGATCTCTCTGGTTTTCAGGGCTTTATGTGGACTCAAGCACTGTGGATGCTGCCTACTTCACAGCCTCTTCCCTTAAAGTTTGTTCCTTCAGCCGCATCTGCTGGAGCCTCGGCTCACTGTCCAGCCCCAGCTCACCCCCCTCCCTCACCCCCGCCTTCGACACCTCCACAACCCCACTGGACCCCCGGGCTCCCCTCCACCAGGGCATCATCAGCACGGCCACCTGGCTCACGGGGCGGCTGGTCCTTGCCCCAGACGGTCTCCCTGAGGAGCAAGAATCATGCCCAGACTGTGACCACGTGGCTCACAGGGCGTCTGGCCCAGCAGGGCCCCCAGGACAGCCTTGAGGCCCAGCCAGCCCTCCCGTTCAGGTGACAACTGCTTGGGGCCCTTCACTCTTGGGTCCTCACTTGGCTCCATCTTCTCTCCTGTGCGAGGCACCGGTGGAAACCGTCCGCACTCACTGGTTTTGTCGTGAACATCACGTCCTCAGGCATCTGGCCCAGCCACACTGTCCTCCTGCCAGCTTCCTGTTTCCGTCCGGCCAGCGGGACCTGAGGCCTCTGTGACTGCCACCCAGCCTCTGCCCAGTGGCTTCGAGGTTTGAAACTGAAGTCCCCCAAAATGTTCTTCAGGGCCCAGAGGGGTCACAGCTTAGTCCTCGTCCTGGCCGATGGGAGGACGGTGCCCCGGCTCTGACACCCCCGCCCCTCATGTGACCAAGCCCCATGCCAGGCTGTGCCCCTCCAGTCAGCTCAGCCCCTCAGGGCTGCCTGGCATGAAGCAGCCTCAGCTCAAGGCCACCGCAGACGCCCTGGTTTGGAAGAGACCGGCCAGGTGTCCAAACCCCGCTCCTCCAGGCACCCCTGGGAGAGAAGCAGCAGTGGGGACCCTGGATCCGTCCTTACGAGGGTGTGACAGATACAACCTCACAGCACCTCAGTTTCCCCAAGCATAAACAGAGGTAATGGCAGGTACCCTCCCCACAGGGTCATCGATGGCTGCGTGAGTCCCTGAGCTTCACAGTCTTGGGGCAGCCCCTGGCGGAGTCGGGCTGAGCTCTGTACACAACAGCAGTTCAGGGCTTGGGTTCCGGAGGCGGGGAGGCCTGAGTTTCTGCCCCAACCCTGAGCTCTTCCAACCTGAGCTCTCCCCTGTCTGGTACGATAGAGCTGTGAGGTAAGCACAGTGGTACTGGGTTGAGTGGTGTCCCCCAAAATTCATTTCCTTCCAAACCCATGAATGTGACCTTCCTGTATTGGGACATAGGACAGTGGCAGATGTCATGAAGCTGAGATGAGGTCACACTGGATTAGGGTGGGCCCTAAATCCAGTATGACTGCTGTCCTTATAAGAGGGAGATTTGCACCCAGACACACTGACAGAGATGCAGATTCACAGGAAGAACATTCCAGAAGCAAGAGGGTGTGGAGTACACTCTCCCCAAGAGCCTTTGGCAAGGGCCCATCCTGCCAACACCTCGCTTGCAGCCCATTGGCGCTGGTTTTGGCTCCTGGCCTCCAGGCTGTGAAGAATAACTCCTGTTGTTCGAGCCACACAGTTTGCAGTCATTCATTAAGGCTGCCCCAGGAAGCTGACATGGTGTCGCCGAGTTCCAGCAGGTACAGCGTCTGGACACACGCTCACACTCAGAAAACACGAGCGTCCACCACCATCACCACTATGTGTTACCAGTATTACCACTGCTGCTGTCAGAAGCCACAGAAGAGGCTGAGGAGGTCAGGCCCCTGTCCCAGGACCTCCAACAGTGCCTCATCCCTTAGCAGACAGGATGAAAGGCAGGTGGAGGGACGTGCTGCGTGGCTGTTGTGTGCCTGTTGCGTGGCTGCTGCGTGGCTGCTGTGGCTGCTGTGACAAAGGTTTGTGTGCACATAAGCACCTGCAGAGAAAATCCGTCCCTGTGGATGGAAGACGGTCGCAATGGGGTCCCTGCTGTACAAGGAGAGGGCAATCCTCATTATTTTTTCCTCCCTTTCTCTCACCACTTCGCCCTGGCAGCAAGCCTGTTTGCACAGAACCACGCAGCAGGAATGGCAGCTATGACCCCAAGAGAAACACTGTCTTTCTCATCAGAAGACCAGGAGTCATCCCCGGGAGGCAGCAGGGTGGGGGACGTAAGCAGAGGAGATAGAGCTGGAGACAGGACCCCGCTTCTGTGTACGAACTGACATGCGTCCTGGCTCACCCCAAGCTGCAGGTGTGGAACACACCAGAGACACAGCGTAAAGCACTTTGAGCTGCACTGACGTGAACCTGTGCCCAAGGCCCCAAGGACTGTCTGTCAGGGGCAGACCCACCCAGTGCAGCAGAGGCTTCGACAATCAAACCGATACGGAAACAAGGCTCCCAGAAGGAGAGAGAACCTGCAAGCTGAGCCTCACTACTGGGCTGGCTGTGACTAAGACAAAACAAAAAATAATCCATATTCCCTGGATGGTGCCTCAGGACGCAGAGCCTCAGGGCACAGGTGAAAACTGTCCGGGATGAAGTCTGGGTTAGTTCCCTGTTACTGCCGTAGCACATTACCGCACACTCATGGCTTCCAACAACACAAACACATTCCCGACAGGCCCGTGGCTGAAGCCTGAAATGATCTCCGTGGGCTAAAGCGAGGAGCCCCATGACCGTGCTCCAGAATCTGCAGGCCTAGGGGGAACCATCTTGCTGCCTTTCCCAGCTTCGAGAGGCTGCCTGCACTCCACACTTTGGCTCAGGGCCAAGGCCAGCTATGCAGCATCACTTTGACCCTTCTTCTGTTGCCACATCTCTTTCTCTGGCCCAGTGAGAAAGATTCTCTACTTTTAAGGATTCTTGTGATTACGCTGAACCTACTTGGATAATCTCCCCACCTCGGGACCTGCTGAATCACATCTGCGTGATCCCTTCTACCACATAAAGTGACATATTCACAGACTCTAGGAATCAGCATGTGAACAGCTTTGGGCCCATTATTCTGTCTGTCACATAATCCTAAATTACTGTATATCCTAAGAACCAGAATATGGGACTAATATTCAAGAGAAAGGATGATAAACAGAGAATAAACTCTGAAATGACACAGATGATATAATGATCAATAAGGATCTTAAACAGCCAACATAACCATACTCCATGAGGGAACGGTAAAGACTCTTGAAATTTAAAAAAAGCTAAAAAGTCCTAGCCGGTACACAGACACTGAAAAAAAGAATGAAATAGAAATTTTAGAACTGAGAAATAAAATACATGAAGTAAACATTTCATTGGATGAGTTTAATAGCAAATGGAGGTGACGGAGAAAAGAATCAGTGAAAAGCAGTTCAACAGAAATTATCTAGTCTGAGAAAGAAAACATTGAAAAAAATGAACACAGCCTCA